>NW_007251208.1:391814-405545 GCF_000164805.1 Carlito syrichta | reverse complement strand
CCCGGCAGGTCGAGGCTGCAGGGGCCGGGAGCGGCCACTGCACTCCAGTCTGGGCGACCGAGTGAGACTCCAACTGAAAAAAAAAAAAAAGAAAGAAAAAAGATGAAGGTGGGGAACACAGGCTGTTAGAGTCTGGGCAAGTGCCAAGGCTAGTGGAAGCTTCTGCCCCACTTCTCAGTCCAGATTCTGCTATGCAGGCTGGACTATAACAAGCAGGAGTGATCTCTATGAGGTTGAGACCCAGAGCCCCCAGATGCCCAGGACCCAAAAAATCCAGGGAGTGGGGACGAAGTGGCTTGCTGTTGTTTCCTTTTTTCCTTTCTCCTCATTCTTCCATTTTCTCAGGTGTTGGGAGAAATATTTTCACAAAATGCTTCTGAGCTGTTCTAAATGGAAAAAAAGTCTTCACTAAATAGAACTGTCAGAATAAATTCTGAAATATACATAGTATGACTACTGCAGAAAATTCAGGCGTCACTGTAGTAGAATGCTTACTGATTCCACAAAGATAAGATGAAAAAAACTCAACTGAGGGTGTTTTTATTTTTGTCTTTACTATTTGTTAAGTATTGGTTACATTATACATCATTCTCACAAAATAAAAAAATAAAAAAAAAACTAGTCCTGGGGTATACGCCTACCCACAGGATATGTTGCTGAAACTTCCTCCTGCAGTTCAACCACAGGAAGGGTTTAAGTATAAATGTTGACAGGTAACAAGTCATTAAAAAAAAAAAAAGCAAGCTTCCTTGTAGAGAATAATTATCTTGAATTTAAAGTTTTGGGGAAAAAATACTTTTTTCATAATATAATCTTTAGATTTATAGTCACATGAAAATTTGTGGAAAAAGGAAACTTCCTGTAATTCTTCTAAGGCAATACAATTTTGAAATACACTCCAACAAATTCATATTACAAAGGCACCAATTAGATAGCATCATCATTTGAAGTTTATGTCCAAACAGTGCAACGTTTACTTTGAATATAAAAGTAACTGTGGGTATAATCTCTGCATTCTGTTCATTCTTCAGAAAACATTCATTCATTCAAAAAATATGTATTTAGCTTCTACTAAGTACAGGCGATGTTTTAAAAAAATTAGGCTTAAAAACAGCAGTGCGAAAGAAAAGGTTCCTACCCTATAGAAATTAAATTTAATCAGGAGGCTACTCAATGACAAATCACACCACAGAGATAATATTCCAGGTGGAGAGATAGTCAATAACTGATAGTCAATAAATATCACATTAGGCAGTGATAAGCACTTTAAAACAGAATGAAGCAGGTTAAAAGTTAGAGAGTTGGTAGCAGCTAGAAAAAGGCACTTTGTAGGGTGGAGAGGATGGGCTTCTCTGTGGAGATGGCATCTGACAGAGACCTGGGAGAAGAGCAGGCTCAGGTGAGTGAGCATTCTGTAGTAGAGTGAGCAAGGACAAAGGTCTTCAGAATCCTAATCTCAATGACATTAACCTCTCCTACTGTTTATTTTCATAAAACATTAGTATATGCAATTAGGCTAATCATTTAATCACATGAGCATCTTGGGTGCAATGGTTATTCACAAAATAAAAGTAGTTTAGTAAGTAAGTGCTGAGTAAACTGTTCAGACTTATCAATCCTACATAAATGATGCACACATAAAACTATAAAATACACACAAAATATCTAAGACGAAGTTAAAACTAACTTATTTGGTACATAAAAACTAGTGAGATCAACAAGGTATCATACATTTTAATATTATAACTAGCAAGATCTGATAGACTATATCAGACTGTATAGATCAAGACATATTGTTTAGTGATTTAAGCAAGAAAATTAAAAGTCAAACTAGCAATAGCACTAAAATATGTTAAAAGTACCACTAGCTATTTAAAATATGCATTGAATATATCTGTAATTTCAAAAATTAGTTAGACTTCACTAGACTGACATAAAGGGAAGAAGGTTCTTTCTTATTTCTCTCATTTGCCATGAAATAATTCCCAGGTGTTCTTTTTTAGAACCTGAGCTTATTTCTTAGATAAATCATTCAAGTCAGTTGCTCAGACATGGTTCAAGGCTCTTATGAAATATTTTCATTTTGTTCTCCCTTGAACATAGAAAGAAAACAAAATAAAGTTATCAGAAAAATAAACACACAGAGAAACAAATTACCTTACCTACATCCATAATAGCTGTCAAATAAAAATGTAAATTAAAGTCTAACAATTAAGCAAGCGATCTTAATAAGGGATGCAACTTTTAATACACTCAAGGAAGTACTGATGCTTTTTGTACATTTATATTTTATTATCTGTTTTTAAACATTTTCTTCTGAATAAAGTCAAATGATGTGGTTAAAACCAAAAGAATGTTATTATAGTCTATGAACAAAGTAGGATTTCTGTGAAATAAGGATAAATCAGACAGGTAAGTTCAACCTGAGAATGTGAATAGACCTACATATAGGTTCAGGTAAGGTCAGATGTCAAAATATAGTTATTTTAGATAAGAACATGTAGAAAAGTCATTCTAGGCTAGGCAGGGTGACTCGTGTTTATAATTCTAGCATCTTGGGAGGCTAAGGCAGGAAAATTCCTTGAGCCCAGGAGTTTGAGATCAGCCTAGACTTCATCTCTAGAAATAATAAATAAATAAATAAAAAAGCCAGGTGTGGTGGCACATGTCTGTAGTCCCAGCTACTAGGGAGGCTGAGGTAGGAGACTGAGGTGGGAGGATTGCCTGTGCCCACAAGGCCGAGGCTAAGGTGAGCCATGACAATGCACTCCAGCTGGGGTGACAGAGAGAGATCCCCAACTCAAAAGAAAAAAGTCATTTCAAGGGTAGGTTTAAAATGAGAAATCAGTTTTTTCTATATAAGAACAGACTTGTCTTTATTGTGAGGCCTAAACCCTCCCAGCAAATTCCACCTTGACATAAATATGATTTTCCTCTCCCGGGTCATAAAACTGTTCCCTAAATCAGCTGGAGATAAAAAATCTGAAACCGTAAGTGAACCAATCCAACTTTAGTAAAAGTGTGGTCATTCCACTTTATGAGGGAACACAACATGTGCATTTGAGTTGTGCAAATAAAGTTGCTGCAGGTCTGACACCCTCACCTCTGAATGTTAAACTGGCTCTCTCTCTGGAAAAGCATGAAGTCATGACAGTGCAGCTGGCTTGGTGTGTACACTGTTTTTCCTGCTAGAAGCTGAGCGTTGTCTTTCCCTTGCGGCAAGAGATGGCCTCTTGCCTTTTATGATGGAAATTAAACGACAGAGTTTAATTTGTGACAATGTCAAAATATTTCAATCTACCCATTCATTCCACAAATTTGTAAGCAGCCAAGCATGGCTCTACACAAAGAGAAATATGATATTCCTATGGCAATGGTTTTGCTAAAATTTTATCTTATCAATTTTTAAATATGAAAAAATTCCTCTACAATTATAGACTCACAATATTTTTATTTTTTTTTTTACTATAAAAGCAATCAGTTGCAAGCAAACTTACAGAGATTGTCATAACGCTTCCACATATTTGTAACAGTCGATTTAATTTGCTTTCTCTTTTTCAATTATAGATTTAATTGTCATAACTGTCATTTGTTTTATTCGTTTCATTTTATTTTTCCTTTTTTGGTTGAGTAAACAACCTTTGAATTTGGAATGTCATTTTATTGAATAAAAACAGAAATAGCATTTCTGAGTTGTAAATTCATACTATTACTTAGCCACTAGGCTATGCTAAAGTATAGTCCATTTGTTCAAGAACACTTCTATCTTCACAGTATACACACAAGAAATACCCAGGAAAATACATTCAAAAGCTGGAATCACTTAACTATTCAAAATCTAGCTGGCAATTCATTTAACATATTTATCCAAGGATTAGTTTCTATAATTAATTTACATGACATATTCCAAAAGAATAATAAATAAACCCAGTGTTTTGCTAAACGTATGTCTTGCAGTAAGGCCCAGTTTGGTTTTAAAAAGATGGAACCATCATTATGCTCTTCTTATCCAAATTAAATATCTATTTTCATTTGTAGGTAGTTAGTTCTACTTATAAAAAATACAAAAAAACTATAATGTATAGTCTTGGACTAATTAGTTATCAGAAACAGGAGTTTTAGACCAGATATATTTTACCTTCCAGTTTAAAAAATACACATATTGATCATTTTAAAATGCAGCAGTTGAGAACCAAACACCTATGAAAGTCTCAAACAATTTTTAAAAAGTACTCTAACAATACAAATCCATTACCTTCCAATTCATTGTTTAATCCACTGAACAACTCTACCTATAAAAAAAGTTTGCCATATTTTAAAGATAAATTAATCTTTTAAAAAGCTTGGCTTGCCTCATTTTAAATGATTAATTATCCATTTGTTAATTATTCATTATAGGAGGAATTATTGACAAAACACAATCCAGCCCTAAAGCAAAATGCTATTAATCTATAATTCCTGTTATATTATTGCTTTGGTGGGTGATGAATACTTGGAAGAAATTGTCTAGTTAGCTTTCTTTCTCTTCCTAAGTGTAATTAAGTGCAGTAAAATTCATTTAAGAAGCACTTCAGAAAGAGACAAATACATTTATGCTTGTGAACAAAATCACATTTTTCCACATGCATACACCAATACACAGGAGTAATATTCAAACTAAAACTATTACCACAAAGGCACTAAGAAACCAGAACAGATGCTTGTGGTAAAGCACTTTTAACTATCCCTGCCTACAGGGATCAACTGTTATTAGAGCAATGCAGAAAAATTTTAATTCTGGTAGATTACTTCTAATATTAGTATTAAGATAGTTTTTACTGAACCACTATTATGGAATATGATACTCTTAATTTAATTTTGCTATACAGGGCCATGATTTCGTTAAGCTCTTGTCCAGCCATGCTAACCTTGAGGAGGTGAATCTCTTCTCTCTGTGTCTTTCTCTGTCTCTCTCTCATCTTTCTAAATAACTATATTTTCCTATCTAAAAAAAAAAATTCTGTATAACACACTATGTTAGCAGACCAGCATCACAGATATTTTCAGTTCTAGAATTTCTTCACTTTGCATACCACAAATCTAGAGATAACTGAATATCTGAAAATGCCTGTTAGTATCTCTTAGCAATGGGAGATAATGACTCATATGGCTGGGATATGAAGCATTCCTGGTCTGAATCCTTCAGGGAGTTTTTGAGCTTTACGGATTGAATTGTGAGACTGTGTTATGCCCTCTTCTGTCTTTCCCTTCACCTACAGTCTCAGGGCAACCACAGGGCCATTCTGGGAGTCTGAATTTAGTCAAGAGATGTGATAAAAACAAACTGTCCTGCCATGAAAATGAGTGATGCAACCCCTTCTCCTCAAAAATAAAGCCCTATGAGGGGAGGGCTGGATTGCCTCAGCTGCCCTGGAGCATTCCAAATCAAGAAACTGCCAGATTAGAGCAAGGATTTCTTCCCAATGGAGAAAGAGGTTGCAGACCCTGCTCTAGGCCCACATGCATGCTCAGTCTTTGTTCCTGGAATAAGTTGAAGGCTCTGGGGGGTATTCACCATGGTGCTGGCCATGAGAAAATTAAGGACCATCTTGGTGTTATGAGTGATAGGCTTATGTTTCTTACTGTGTCATTCATCAAAAGAAAAAGGGTTTTAATTTGTGTTTCCCTGATTATGAGTGATGCTGGACATTTTTTCATATGTTTGTTGGCCATTTGTATATCTTCTTCTTCTTTTTTTTTTTTTTTTTGAGTTGGAGTCTGACTCTGTCACCCAGACTGGAGTGCAGTGGCCACAGCCTCAACCTGCAAGGCTCCGGCGATCCTTCCGCCTCAGCCTTCCAAGTAGCCGGAATTACAGGCGTGCGCTACCACACCCGGCTAATTTTTTATTTATTGTAGAGATAAGGTCTCACCAAGTTGCCCAGGCAGGTCTCGAACCCGTGGGCTCAGGCAATCCACTCACCTCAGCCTCTCAAGGCACGGGATTACAGGCTGAGCCACCGAGCCGGGCTTGTATATCTTCTTTTGAGAGATGTCTATTTATGCCAATCTCCCATGGAAATAATAGACACTGAGGACACCGATAAGGGGAAGGGGCACTAGGGTCCAGAAACTACTCATAGGGCACAACATTCACTATCTGGGGAAAGGACCACCTGAGACCCAATCCCAACCACCACACAATATATCTATGTAACAAATACACATGGGTATCCCCTGAATCTAAAATTAAAAAAAAGAAAAAAGAAAAAGGGATTGAGTAAAGAATAGTAGAGAAATAACTGCAGTTCCTGGAACATACTGTGTTCTTTTATGCCTAGCTCCAGACTACACTAGTCTGCAAGCACTTTAGAGCACTAGTACGCTCTCTAGTCTTAACGTTTCACAATAGCTGCAATGAACTTGTCCTCATCATCAGCTCAAAGCCCTTCTGGAACTCCTACCTTCCTATAGGCTGTCATGTGACTAGACTGCCATTCCTCCCCACAGTTTACCTGATAATTTCATCCTTCAAGTTTCATCTTAAAAGACAGGTCTCTCGTGAGCCTTTTGTTGACTATTCCCAGCAAAAATCAGATATTATTTCTGCCAGGTTCCCATTCCAGTCTTCTAGCACTCATCTCTCACTATCAGAATGATATTGGTATACAAGTCTGAATCCCTGACTAGTCAGTTCCTCTAGGCTTGCAATGGTATTTTACTGAGGTTTGTATTGGTTAGAACACAGTAAGTGCTCAACACATGCCTGATACACAAGTTACTGATAAGTAGGTAGACAGATGCATGGCCTAAATATTAAATCCCAGAAACTCCATTTGCATTAGGAGCTGAGTCACCAACCTTGCTTTGCTTTACTATATTAAAGATGCAAAATGTCAGCTATCCAAATTACTATTCCTTTTTATAAGCCCACCTTCCCAGGTACGTTTTCCCTTCTGTGGAGCCTGTTCTGACACTATATACACTGCCCACCAAACCAAGGTAACAATACAGTTCTTACTCCCATCTCAATTGCCATGGATAGCTTTGGGTTGCCCCGTGCCCAGAGCCTAACTCTGTTTTCACTGATGATTGTCCAAAGAATTCTTCTCATCTTTTTAAAAATATATATTTTATTTTAAAGTTGCGGGGTATAATTCAGGATTAGTTTTACAAGAGGACATTGTACAGGTAACGTTTGGGCCCCCTTCTCATCTTTTGAACCATCAGTTAGTGCTACCTTAATGCTGGTGACCTGGCTCCAAAGTCAGCAGATCCCTCATTTTACAAGCATGTACTTTCTAAGAGTGCTGTGTCTGTTGCTAAATCCAGGGTGCACCACTCAGCAAGTAAGACAAATAGTCCCATTCCTTTCCTAATGGCTAATACCCCATGCTGGGATTTGGCTGCAAAAAGTTCTGAAGTGTTATTTTGAGAAAGTCCTGGGTTTTTTAAAAACTCCTTTTACTGTCTTCGAGAGTTCAGATTTGTTTCCTCAGCAGCCATAAGAAACGAAGAACTCTGGCAGAGATGAAGGTTGGCTCTGACCCCTGGCAGTCCCGGGGAGACAGCCCCTGTGCTTCTTGCTAATCCATCAGCACCAGTTTCCTTCGGTATTGATCTGGTTTTCACTCATACTTTGTATGAACATTCATATCCCTCCCGTCAAAACTCATAGAGCCTTCTGGGTTTTATCTGAATCATCTTTTAGTTTCAATGTATTCTATGTGAGTTTAACTATTTCTAGGGATCTCAATGCAAGGATTGTTTCAAATATTACACATTTCAGTGCTCTTTACCAATATGACTGATGTGTAATACTAATACAACCAAGTATTAATATTGTGGTAACATGCAGACAGTTATATTAATTAAGTACTCATGTATGGGGGAGACCCCCAAAACCTGAGAATTATGTTTCAGAGGACAGGTCCCTTGTAGTACAGATTTCCTTTACTAGGTAAGTGCTCTAGGAACCCATTGGCATCAGCTGGCATTCGTATGAGAGCCTCTGTATGGCTTCAGTGAATTCTTTTTGTCTTCCACCATGACAACACACTTGCCCATACCACACTGAATGTTGAACAACTTTTGACCAAAAATGGCATGGCCCCATCCTCTACCCTCCCTATCCACCCAATCTCATCCAGAGTAACTTTTTTGTTTGTTTGTTTGTTTCCCTGGATGGAAAAAGTCCTCCAAGGGAAACGTTTTGCCAATGTGGAGGAGGTGAAACAAAAAATGGCAGAAGTGCTAAAAGGCATCCAAGTTGACAAGTTCAAAAACTGTTTTGAGCAGTGGAAAAAGCATCTCAATAGTTGTACTGCATCAAATGGAGGGTACTTCGGAGGTGACTGAAGTTTAAACATGTAAGAATGAATACACACTTTTTAATAAATAAATTCTGGGTTTTTTAGGTCCCCCCCCATATTTAGCTATTAAGATGTTTATGGGTCTAAAAAGTCAAGCAAAACAACCTATATATGTAATTTTTGGTAAAACTCCTTATGGAAGTCTGATATACTGATTTTTTCACTAAACTGACAAAAACGTTACATTGAAATGAAATCCAATAATTCAGGGGAAAAATATTCTCACATATACACTCACCCGCTATGCTTCATATGTGCTGGTTTATCCATTCGCACTGCCAGTTTGATTTTTAAATCAGTGTCCTGGCTATTTTTTGGAACTATCATTCGGTGGAATTCAGCTGACTTGGAGCTATTAGAAGTTGGGTATAATATCACCTGTAAGAAAACAAAAAGAAAACATTTAAGTGCACGATGCAGAGTGCCAATGGGTTGAAACTGAAATATTTCCTATATGTTTGAAAAAAAGGTGTCAACATCCATATGTATCTAATAAACTATTTGACTCCTCCACCATAGCAGATGGATTTTCAATACAGACTCATTTATTTGTTGACAAATCTGTGTTTTCACATTATCACATAATGAGTTTTCTTTATGTGTCACTTCATAATGAATTAATAGCACAATAAGTTGCAGTTGAGTTGACACTGAAAAATACTCAGTGGACAACTATAATTTCAAGAATATTCTAAACTCTGCAGGGCAAAGCAGTTCAGAAAGAAATAGTCTTTGAAATTACAGATAACACGCTTAAAAAGCAAAACCAATTATTTGAAGCAGCACAAATATGCCTCATGTTTTAATACCTTTATGGTAAAACAATATTAAAGGAGATCAACTCAATTAGAGATGGAAAAAGACTGATCATTCTGCTCTAGATGGAAGCTAAAAAAAGATTTTCTTCCTGACTAGATGTCTTCAAAATTATAAAGATGATATTATAATGACTGAAAAAAATATAATTAATTTTAATAAAACTGCCAAATTACCAAGTGATTATTTTACAACCTTTCACTTCACAAAGTCAACCCAGGTAAGAAAATCCCACTTTTCAGATGTTAGATGTCATATAGATAAAATAAGGTATTCCCCCTGTTTAGTCAGTCATGACACCCTATATACATAGCCTATACCTGAGTTTTAGCAGGTATTTTTAAATGTGAGTATTATAAACTGAGAGAAAAAACAAAGATATGAAGCACAGTGCATTGTATTTAAGCCATTCTTATTTCAAACCAATGCAAAAAATAAATAAACCTGAAGTTCAGATGTTAACAGAAAAATTAAAAACACACTTGGGTATGCTAAAATGTGTCTACCTCTACAAACTTATTAAAACTAAATCGCAACATATGTTCTTGTGCATAAGCCCTAACGCAGCACAAGGTGACTGGTGAATCTGAAAATTATTTCTCTGTAATATTTTTTATAATTGTGCTTTACTACAACAAAACAAAGTTCAGTATAAAGTTTTTATAGATAGTTATCAATTTAAGGAGGTTGTCTTCTATTCTTATATTCAAAATGTAGAGTAAAATGTTTTTAAAGCACTTTGAATTTGACATGTACTACCCCTCCAAAAAAATCTTCACTTCCATGTATAAGTGGAAATATTCACCAAAAAATATTCAAGCAAGGTTCTCCTTCTCTCTAGGAAAGACAACACAGTATATGGCTTCCCAAACTAGTCTCAACTTACAAGTTGTGAAATGTATTTACTATTTTGAGTCTTTTCTCAAGTTTGTTCTAAAAGCCATAGCTATGTTGAGTCCAGCATATCCATATACTGAAGTATCATATAAAGGACATCCAAGAACAGGCTAAATGACATTTATGATGTTTTCACAATTTTGACATTACTGTAGAATTCATTTTGACTGCTAAAATACCCAATGTAATATTTCACAGATTCCTTAATAAATGAGAGTAAGGAAAAATAAGCTGATAGCTTTTGGCTCAAATCAGTAGACCAAGGAATAGCATTATCAGCTTAGAGGGTTACTTCAAAAAAGAACCAAAGGCTAAGATCAAGCTTTATTTATATTCTTTGTAGATTTGGTGGCTATTTCCTAACAATTCTGGAAAGCTTTTTTTCTCTCTCTTTCTCCCCACCCATCCCCCTTTAAAAATTATTTTGGCAGGAGCCATCTACAGACTTTATTGCTTTTTTATTCTTCCTTCTGTGTTTACATAAAAATTGGTATGGTTCCAGACTCTAAAAGTCTTACACAGGAAGGCAGTATTCAAAGTAAAACTTTTAACAATTTCTCATTCCATAAAAATGCTGAAGATAGATTAATAAATGAGATCTCAAAATAACTAATTATAGCTGATCTACAAAGTAAAGGTTATCCCAATATCAAATACCATTATTTCTGCCACATTTTTTTGATGCCTATTGCTCACTGTAGTCAATGGAAGACTATATTGCTCAGTTCTGTTCAATTAAATAAACATTTGAGTGTTTGCTACTTAAACAAAGATGAAAGATTGTGCATCTCAGCTCCACTTCAATAAGACTTAGTTGATCTCTTATCTCTGATAATATCAGTTCTTCCTGTGGCCCTTCTAACCCTAGGGTATGCAGTGGCTTCCTGATTTTGTTAATTTCTGTTTGGCTTCTCATCTGTTTGGCTTCTTTGTTCTGTCATATGTATGACTAATTCCCTGTGTTAATTCTCTTCCATTTGAAAGATCTGGAATTGTTTCTGTTTTCTGGACAGACTGACTGATAAAAAGTCAACACAGGCACATGAAACAAATGGAGGCCCACAGATAAAAAACCTACTATGTTTCTAAGAATACTGCATTGGCAAATAAATCCTAAACTTGGTCTTCCAAATAGTCTATAAAATAGTCTTCAGGTCCCCAAAGTGTACAAGCAGAAAGTGATCATATTCCTTTATGTAATTTAGCCATGGATGATAACAGAAAAGGAAGAAACTCTCAACGTGTAGAGCTTGGAGGGCCATGGAGGACAAGGAGCTCAGAGGACAAGGAAGTTCTTTTTAGACTACATAATATGGGTCGAATCAAGAGATCCTGTATACTTCCAGGGCAGGGGGTTCCTCACTGTGCTTGCCTGATAGAATTTCTTATTGTTATTGGACAATTACTGCTGTCTCTCTCCCATTTTTTCTTTTTTTTTCAAGTGAAAAACTTAACTGTAGTTCTCTTGTCCCAGCTCCCCTGTTGTATACTGGGTTTGTGCTCAGGCAGGATGGGGACAGAGGGTGGGGGGATGGGGCAATAGGCAGTTACCATGAACTTGGTTCATAGGTTGCCAGGCTGTGAAGAAGAGCCACAGCGAAACCTGATGCAGATGTTGGCCTGGATGTAAGAATGGGATAGGGCTATGGGCTCTTTCCCTTGAACTGATGGGAAGGAGTTCTATGTGTAGGAAAAACAATAACACGATGACTTGGTGGCTACAGGGATGAACTATGGCCGATCGCCTGGCTGTTCACCATGATTCATGTTTTCACCAGTACAGAACTGTTGCTAGCAAGCAGTTAGAAAGCCATGTTTTAAAACCCTCGTGGTTATCTAAGTAGGGGCAGGTGAAAGTTCTAGCTAATGAAGAAAGAGAAAAGTGAAACATGTCACTTTGGGAAAAGATGGTTAAGATACAGGTGTGCCTTCTTTACTTCACTTTACTCCTCTGCCAGTCAAATGCAGAGAACATCAGCGCTCTAGGAAATGAGAAAGCCATAAAATGGAAGAAACCAGAGCCCTGAATTATGACATGGAAGAAAGCCACACTTCTATCAGGAATACCCACAGTCAACTTACATGGTAGATATTGTTATGAACTTCTGAAATGTTGTCACTTGTTTATTACAGCCTTTAGCAGTATCCTGACAAGTACATTAACACAGTGTTTTGTTTCATGATCTTTCACAAGTGAATAAGTACCTAAATAATTATTCCTCATCATAAGCAGTTCTACTTCAACAGGATTTAATCCACGTACAGACAGGTATGGCTGAAGTTGATAGTCATAATAACTCAAAGACTGAATGGATATACACATTTACTAAGGATCTTCTTGCATTATCCTAGGTTCACATAGAAATTAAATTAGAGCTCTGTACATAATAGTTCATTTCTCATTATTTAGCAAACTATTCTGTTCTTTGTCACTCATTTCTCTTAACCTTTCTATACACATTTCTGCTTCTGCTAGTATATTTCTGTTACCAACACTTTAAATGTCTTGCCAGTTAGCATGACACAAAAAATATGATTTCTTATCTTAAATATAAACCCAATGTATCATCTTCACAATAAAATGTCAACATTACTTGTCATCTTTGCTAAGATGCAATGAAAACTACAAAATAAGTTTTAGGTTTTGTTTAAAATTCCATCAAATTTAACACACAGAAAGAAAAACTAAAAGTTTAAAGAATTAAATATAAACTATACATTTATATACAAATAGGCTTGAGTGAAATGGCGTTAAGAAGTATATTTTTCTTAAAATATCCTAACATAAGCTGCCTCCTCTACATAGTTTTTTGTCTATTGAGATACCCTGATTAAGATCAAGCCATGCACAATTATATAATTAAACTTTGTGACTTTTTAAAAAATATAATCAATATTTTTTATTATGATATTGTGGGGGTACAGTTAAGGGTTAGGTATACAAATATGCTTCGTTCAGGCACCCTTGTTGATAAGAGGTGTCTCCCCGTCCCCAGACAGAAAATTACTATCATTAATCCCATCTGCCTTCCCCCACCATAGTTTCCAACTACTGTCAGTCATTTTCTTATACTATTACATTGGATGTTCAAGGTTCACTATATGAGTGAGAACATATGATAATCAGATCTTTGTATCTGTGAGAGATCAATCAGTATTATAGACTCTAGTTTCATCCAGGTTGCTGCGAAATTCATGATTTTGTTCTTTTTTATGGCTGCGTAGTATTCCATTGTGTATATGTACCACATGTTTTAAATCCAGTCCTCTTTTGATGGACAGCATTGTAGCTTCCAGGTTCTTGCTATTGTGAATAATGCTGCAATAAACATACGTGTGCAGGTATCTTTTTATGAAGTGATTTGAGTTCCTCAGGGTATATTCCCAGTAGGGGGATTGCGAGGTCAAATGGGAGGTTGATATTTAGAGTTTTTAGGAATCATCACACTGCTTTGCACAGAGGTTGCACTAGTGTACACTCCCACCAACAGTGTAGAAGTGTTCCCTTTTAGCCAAGCCCTCACCAGCAACTGTTATTTTTTGAGTTACTGATAATTGCCATTCTGACAGGAGTTAGGTGGTATCTCAGTGTGGTTTTGATTTGCAGCTCCCTGATGATTAGTGAGGTTGAACATTTCTTCATGTGTCTATTGGCTGCTCGGATGTC
>NW_007251208.1:375644-391714 GCF_000164805.1 Carlito syrichta | reverse complement strand
AATGAGGTCCCACTTGTCTATCTTATCTTTTATGGCCTGTGGGTTTCAGGTTTTGTTCAGGAATTGGATGCCAGTTCGGATTTCCATGAGGGTATGACCTTCATTTTCTAAGGTTTTATGGTTTGAGGTTTTACATTTAGGTCTCTGATCCATTTGGAATTAATTTTTGTGTATGGGGATAGATAGGGCCTGTTTCAATCTTCTGCATGTGGTCAGCCAGTTTTCCCAGCACCATTTACTGAATAGGTTCTCCTCTTCCCAGTTGTAGGTGGTGGAGGCTTTGTCGAAGATGAGTTGGTTGAGAAATTGAGGTTTTGCTTCTGGAATCTCAATTCTATTCCATTGATCTATATGCCTGTTCCTATACAAATACCAAGCTGTTTTGATGATTATAGCTTTATAGTAAAGTTTGAAGTCTGGTAATGTGATACCACCTGCTTTTTTTTTTTTTTTGCTGAGGATTGTTCTGGCTATACTTGGTCATTTGTGTTTCCATATGAATTTCTGTGTTGTTTTTTCTAGATCTGAGAAGAATGCTGTTGGTAATTTGATGGGTATTACATTGAATCTGTAGATTGCCTTAGGTAAGATGGACATTTCCACAATGTTGATTCTTCCAATCCATGAGCATGGGATATTTTTCCACTTGTTTGTGTCATCTTTGATTTCTTTGAGCAGTGTTTTGTAGTTTTCATTGTAAATGTCTTTCACTTCTCTGGTTAGGAAGATGCCAAGGCATTTAATTTTTTTTGTGGCTATTATAAATGGAATAGTGGTTTTTATTTGGGTTTCTGTTTGTTTATTATTGGTGTAAAGAAATGCGATTGTCTTTTGCACATTTATTTATTTTGTATCCTGAGACTTTGCCAAAGGCCTTTATCAGTGTAAGGAGGTTTTTGACAGATTCTCTTGGGTTTTCAAGGTACATAATTATGTCATCTGCAAAGAGAGAGAACTTGACTTCCTCTTTTCCTATTTGGATACCCCTGATTGCCTCCTCTTCTCTGATTGCTCGAGCCAGGACTTCCAATACTATATTGAACAGGAGGGGTGAGAGTGGGCATCCTTGTCTTGTTCCAGATTTCAAGGGAAATGATTCCAATTTTTGTCCATTTAGGAGTATGCTGGCTGTGGGTTTCTCATAGATGGCTTTTAATATTTTGAGGTATATTCCCCGTATGCCTAGATGTTTGAGGATTTTTATCAAGAAGGGGTGCTGGATTTTATCAAAAGGTTTTTCTGCATCTAATGATATAATCGTGTGGTTTCTGTTGATGTATTTAATTACATTTATGGTTTTACGAATGTTGAACCAGGCTTGCATCCCAGGTATGAAGCCTACTTGGTCATGATGGATGATTTTTGAGATGTGTTGTTGAATCTGGTGTGCCAGGATCTTGTTGAGAATTTTAGCATTTGTGTTCATCAAAGATACTGCCCTGTAGTTCTCTTTCTTTGTTGAGTCTTTACCTGGCTTGGGTATCAATATGATGTTAGCTTCGTAAAATGATTTGGGGAGAGTTTCATCTTTTTCAATTGCCTGGAATACCTTCAGTAGGATTGGTATCAGCTCCTCCTTAAATGTCTTGTGGAATTCTGCTGGATAGCCATCTGGACCAGGGCTTTTTTTTGTAGGTCGTTTTCTTATTATGTAGTCAATTTCCTTGATTTTTATTGGTCAATTTAGGGTCTCATTTTCTTCTTGTTTCAACCTAGGCAGGTTGTATGATGTCAGAAAGTCCTCCATTTCCTTAAGGTTTTCTAGTTTGTTTCCATACAAGTGTACGTAGTAGTCCCTAATGATCTTTTGTATTTTTTCAGGGTCAGATGTGACTTCATCTTTTGCATTTCTGATTGTGCTTATTTGGGTTTTTTCTCTCTTTTTCTTGGTCAGTCTAGATAGGGGATCATTGATCTTGTTTATCTTTTCGAAGAACCAGCTTTCAGTTTCATTGATTTTTTTGTATTATCTTTTTGTCTTTATGTCCTGGATTTGGGCTTTTATTTTGGTGATCTGGATTCTTCTGCTGAAATTAGGGTTTTTGTGGTCTTGCTTTTCCAGCTTCCTTAGTTGGCCTATTAGGCTCTTAATTTGTGATCCTTCCATTTTCTTCATGTACGTTTGTAGGGATATCAATTCCCCCTCTTACTACAGCTTTCATGGCGTCCCAGAGATTTTGGTAAGATGTTTCTTCATTTTCATTTGTTTTCAGGTATCTTTTGATCTCTGTTTGATTTCATCATTGACCCAGGAGTTGTTTATCATCATGGTGTTTAGTGTCCATGTCTTTGTGGGTTTTGGGGGGACCTTGTTGGTGTTGTTTATTTTTATTTCTCTGTGGTCCGAGAAGGTGCATGGTAAAATTTTAGTCCTTTTAAATTTGCTTATGCTTGATTTATGGCCAAGTATGTGGTCATTCTTACAATACATTCCATGAGGTGATGAGTAGAATGTGTATTCTGTGATCTTTGGATGGAGTGTTCTGTAGGTATCAATTAAGTCCATTTGGTCAAGAGTCACACTGAAGTTCTGGATATCATTGCTGATTTTTTGTCCTGATGATCTGTCTAGGGTTGTGAGTGGGGTATTAAAGTCCCCAGGTATGATGGTGTTAGAGTCAATATCTTTCTTTAGTTTTCCTAGAAGTTTCTTTATGAAAGTTGGCACACCTAAGTTGGGTGCATATATGTTTAGGATAGATATTTCTTATTGGTGGAGAAAACCTTTTATCATTATGTAGTGACCCTCTGTATCTTTTTAAATTTTTGATAGCTTAAGTGGTATTTTGTCTGAAATTATGATCATGACGCCTCCTTTCTTTTGTGTTCCATTTGCATGAAATGTTTCCCATCCTCTTACTTTGAGTCTGTGCATATCCTTTCAAGTGAGATGGGTCTCTTGAAGGCAGTATATTGTTGCCTGGTGACAAACAGGCATTATCCATTTTGCCATTCTATGTCTTTTCAGTGGTGCATTTAGTCTATTCACATTCAGGCTAATTATTGAAATGTGAGAGTTCGGCCCTATCATAGAGTTCTTATAGAGTTGTTCTTCCACTTGGTTTTTTGTCTTTCTTTAGTGTTGAGGTTGGTTCATGGGTATTTTACTCTTTTTCCTGTACTTTTGTGAAGATGTTGTTCCTTTTTCCTTTTCTTCTGCGTTTAGTACTTTCTTAAGTGTTTCATGTAGAGGTGGTTTGGTGGTAGCATAAGTTCTTAGGGATTGTATATCGGAAAGATTTCAACTCTCCCTCGCTGATGAGGCTTAACTTGGCTGGGTAGGTTATTCTTGGTTGCAACTGTTTATCTTTTAGGACTTTGAAGATAGGGCTCCATGCTCTCCTAGCCTGTAAGATTTCTGTAGATAAATCTGCTGCTATTCTAATTGGTCTTCCATGGTAGGTGATCTGGCCTTTTTCTCTTGCTGCCTTTAGGATTTTTTCTTTTATGCCTTTTTTGTTTAGGTGAATTATTATGTGTCTAGGAGTTGATCTTCTCATTTGTTGTCTTGCAGGGGTTCTCTGAATTTCTTGTGTTTGAATTTTTGCATCACTGATTAGATAAGGGAAGTTTTCTTGAATGATCTCATGGAAAGTTTGTTCCGGTGTGGTCTCTGTCTCTCTTTCTGCCTCAGGAAGGCCAATTACTCTTAGGTTCGGTCTCTTGAAGTAATCTCTCATCTCTTGAAGGTTTTGTTCTGTCTTTTTGAGCTTATTTTCTGTGTTTTTAAGAGTTTGGGTTAGTTCTATATTTTGGTCCTCAAACTCTGAGATTATTTCTTCTGCTTTGGTACTTGTGCTTCTCATGCTTATCAGTTTGTTATTTATTTCATTCACAGTATTCTTTATTACTGTTATCTCAGATATCAGCTCCTTCCTAGTTTCTTCTTGTCTCTCCTCAATTCTTTTAAATCTCTCCATTAATGTCTTGATATTTAGGTTTGTAGTTTGAGACCAGTCATTCTGGGGTCTCTTCATAGTTTGCATTCCGAAGTCAGTTTTCTCAGTTTCTGCCTTCCCAGGGGTCTGGGAGAGACCCATATTCTTCTGTTGGCTTTTCTTCATTTGTGTAGATTTTTCTCTCTCTCCCCTTTTCCCTCCCCTTCTTTAATTCTGTTTGTCAGGGAAGGTAGGGTTGCTTTTGTTTTGCTTGTGCAATCTCCTGTTCTTCCTTATGAGGGTCCTCTGGTTTTGTTCACTTTTGAGGTTGGAGTGTGGCTGTGGGCTGTACTTTTTGGAGTTTTGAGGTTTAATTGAGGGGGAAGCTGTGATTCAGAATCTATATGCTGATTCCAGCATCCACCAACAGTTGTATGAGCACACTGGAACTTATTTCCCACTGCCTTACAATCTGTCTGTGCAGTGGTATGTAGGTTTGGTCCCTGGATCAAAAGGAGGTACAAAAGAGGAAAATAATGGAGGAAGTGGGGGTCACTAGGAAGTTAGAAAGAGAGAAGAGTGAGAGGGAAAACAGACATACATACCAACTAAGAGGTGAAAAAGAGATACAAGACCGGAGAGAAGTGAAAAAACACACAAGAAAAATTCCATAAAGAATACTGGAAGCTACACAGAGACAGACCAATAAAATCATGAAACAGATAGTGTACGTCAGAAAGCAAACAAAAGTGAGCAAAACAAACAGTCAAAATGATAAAATCAAAAGTCAAAATAAGAGATCAGATTAGGTCTGGAATCTTCCCTGAGTGTCTAAAGTCTCTTCAACTCTGATCTCCAGCCTCTCCCCTTTGTTTTCACTGCAGGCAGCTAGATTTACTCGCAGTTTGGGTTTGTTTTTTTAGCCTGCTGCCTGGGAGGTCTGCATCATTTTGTCTTTGTCTGCCTTTGTCTGATTCAGCGTAGGGGAGGGGCTTTGTCTCCTGTTTAGTGACGTTACCTTAGGAACCGAGGTGGAGGCTGCTGATAGGTGGTCGGGGCAATGCAAATCTCTGCCTGGAGAATGGTTGAGGTGGCAGCTTCACTTTTGCGGATCTTTTCTCTCCGCTCATCTGTGTCCCTGTTTGATCCACTATGGTGGACTGTGGTGGTATGGGAGGCACTGGGGATCAGGTGCACACTGGGCGCTGGATCCAGAGTGCCATTAGCAGGCTGGGGTGGAGGAGGGGTCAATAGTTCCCTCCTCTGGAACTGAGAGCCTCCAATCAGCACCTCCTTAAGATATGCTGTTCCCTTACACACGCATGGGGTCACACGCTGAGTACCTCAGCCAGGGTGGGCCCAGAGCTCCAGAGCTCCAAAGCTCCAAAGGGCAGGTGTTGAGCAACAAGACTGGCCCTGGGCCCCTCACAGGGTACTTCAGCCAGAAATGGGACTGGTATCTCTGAGGGGTGGGCGCCCAGAGCCTTCCTGGGTGACCAGCGGCTTGGTGCTGGGTGCTGGGGGAGATGATGTAGCCAGGGAGGGAGCCAAGACCCAAGATTCCCATGTGGGTGGGAGTCACATATAGTGGAGCAGCAGCAGGCGGGGACTGCAATATCCGGCCCTGTGGGGGACTGAAGGTCCCCAGGCCTCGGACCAGTGCGGCTGGTGGTGGGCAGGAAGGTGGGGGAAGAAAAGTAAGAGTCTTTTTGGGAACTCACATTTGGAGAATCTCGCAAGTCCACCCATGCCATCACCATCTTACCAGAACTCTACTTTGTGATTTTTGAATTCAAAAATCTCTAAATGTCTAAGCTCCATTTCAACAAACACCTGAAAAACTAAAAAAACAAAAGACAAAACTGAAAATACCGGGGGAAAGCCAGTAAAATAGAGGATCTAGATAGGCCCTGAAGTTAGTTGAACAACTCACTACCTTTTCCCATAAATCTCTCTTAGCCTAGAGAAAGAAAAAAGACCCTGTAACCACAATAATAGCATACTGTATCTTTGGTAAAATAATACAGATACAGAATTAGCATAAGTCTAGCTCAAAGATGGGTGAAAGTCATTCTTAAAAAAGTTAGGACTGCCTTCATAGAGGAAATCTTGTTTCATTTGGGAAACTAAAAGAATGTACATGATATTTATAAGGCAGACATAGGGAGAGGATAAAAAAATAAATATATGGGGGCTATTGGAATCAAACATGTTGACAGTGGCACCCTATATAAAGGTAATTCTAATGCTGACATTCTTGCTGCTATCCTAGGTTCTCAAGTCCTTCCCCAAGCTTGGCTATGCTGCTCTTTCTCTGTTTTCTGAATGTACCCTTAGTCAGTTTCTATTGCTTGTCAACAAAACAATGTCAGTCAATACAAACTCTCATTATATTTTCTGCCATGCTAATTTTCTTTATGTCCTCAAAGTTAAGGAGAGGACCCTGTAGGCAACAACTTTCATGAGTTAAGAAAAGAAAGAGGACTCTGTAATTGAGACCAGAGGCCAAGGAGGGCTAAGGAAACCAGAAGGGCATGATGCACCATATTTAAAGGAGAGAGTGTTTCAGGGAGTAGGAAGCAGCCACCAGTGTCAAATGGCAATCAAGAGGTCGAGTATGGTAGGGCCTGCTTGGTTGAAAAATAGAGAGGTCACTGGAGATCTCAGCAAGAGAACATTTATAAGGCAATTATTTGTGGAACACGTTCTGTTTGAGGAATGCAGGAAGACTTCACTTAAGGCTTACAGGACCATGATCATGTAAGTTGGGCAAGATCATTTTGGCTAGAAAGGATTCTGTGTGCAAGACAGCCATGTTGAAGAGGTAATGGGAAGTTTGAGTTTATGGATAAGACCAGAAAGGAAGGTTAGGCATAGACTTAAAACGTGTTTGTTAAGTGTGTACATTATCCTGTAGGTAACATGCAGGAAAAAGATGTTTATGAGCCAAAGAATGCCAGCAAATTTTCATACAGAGTAAAGAATCATTCCCTTCTCTCCAGCTGAATACATCTTAGAGAAGTCATGTGAGTTGACGTGTCGTCAGGTGTTCGCACATCCAACTAAGAGATGTACTGGCCTTAAATATACATCTTTAAAACAGAGTTAGAAGGGACTGAAATGCTACTAGTTAAATCATGTTTCAATTTCGATTTAAAACCTTTTTTTGCAGAAAAACGGGTATCCTTGAGACAAAGGATGTTTTAAGCAAATACCTGAGGGAACATCTCTCCAGATAAGTAGAACCTATCGCTATGAAAAACCTTGACTTTTTCGGTTCAGTTGACATTTTCTGTTCTCATTCAATTGACAGAGATTTTATAGTTAAGCAAATATTCATAATGACTGCCCCTAGTGAATCTTTCAAGTGCCTTCTTGAGAGCTTAGGACTTTGAGATAGTATATATTGTGAAAGAAAAACCTGAGTTTCCTTCATTTCAATATATATACATTTAGCATATATTTACTACAATATCAGAACCTCTATAGTGTGCAAAGATGAATCAGATGATTTTTCTGAGGGAATTCTGTATCTTCCCTGAGTAACATTTCCCAGACTTTTAATATATTTGAGGATGCTTAATCTAAATTATTTCTCCTTTGACTTAATATCATGGCTTCCTGTCCTACTTAGTTGAAACAAAGAACACCTGCTCACTCTCACTAACACAAGGCTCTTTTGTATACTGAAGATTAGCATTAAGTCTTCTGTCAACCTTATGGCCCATGGGCTAAATCCAGTTCCCTTTATTTTCAAAGCTGGAAAGAATCTGAAATTTACAAAATGGAATTGATCAGACTCCCAACCTCTTGTCAAATGTGTACTTGGCCTAGCAGAGAACCATGTACCCCCCTTCCTTCTATAAAGTACATTTTTTCATAAGAAAGACCTTTTTTGAAAAAAGGGAAATACAGTAAAAAAGAATAACAAAAGAAGTTATCTTAAATATATACTTTTTCCCTGATATTAGCCTTTTAAAAGAGATTTGAAGTTTTATTCACACCTATAATCTCAGCACTTTGTAATGCTGAGGGGAGAGGACTGTCTGAGCCCAAGGGTTCGAGACCAGCCTAAGCAACTTGGTGGGACCTTGTCTCTACAATAAATGGAAGAAAAAAAAATTAACTGGGTATGGTGGCACACACCTGCAGTTCCAGCTACTTGGAAGGCTGAGGCAGAAAGATTGCCTGAGCCCAGCAGATCAAAGCTGTGGTGGCCATGAGCATGCCACTACACTCTAGCCAGGGTAACAGAGTGAGATTCTGACTCAAAAAAAAAAATTAGCTGGCCATGGTGGCGCATGCCTGTAGTTTCAGCTACTGGGAAGGCTGAGGTGGAATGATCACCTGAGTCCAGCAGGTCAAGGCTGTGGTGGCCATGAGCGTGTCACTGCACTCCAGCCTGGGCAACAGAGTGATACTCTGATTCAAAACAACAAAAAAAGAAGTTTTATTATTTGCATGATGGAGGTGGGGAGTTGTGAATAAAGCAAAGCAAAGGAAAATAAAGTGTGTAAATTATTCCCCAATTTTTTCTGATAGCTTTATTTAATTATGAAGTATCACATTATCATATGAAGAGGCATTTGGTGTGCACTTAGCAGAGGATGCACCTTGAAGGCAGAAATTATTATTGTGTAGTACATAGGATAATTCATTCATGGTGCATGGGGTAATTCAAACCAGTATCTTTAAGTCAATCTTTTTTTACCCGATTAAAAAAAAATCAAAATTGTATATATTTAAAGTATATATCCTGAGGTTTTAATATACAGTTACTTAGTGAACTCATTGCTATAGTCAAGCAAATTCACATATCCATCTCTTCACAATGTTATTTTAAAAAAAATCTCTAAAGCTTTTTTTAATAATCTTTAAACCATTTTGAATCACAGTTTCCTTCATATTCTATTGTAGACATTCAGCAAGTATTTGTTAGTTGGTTGGCTTATTTGTTGGGAAGATGGATGGATGAATGAATGGATGGGTCACTGCTTAGAAAAAATTGAAATAAAAATGCAAACCTAAAACTGATAATACACTGACATGAAAAGAGAAAAGACCTTTCCAACCAAAGTACTGCCAACATTTGACAACAGAAAATGATGGCAGTAAATTCTACAGTTTGTATATCATTTACTTGCAAGTCACCAAAAATCTATGAAATTTTCGCCCTTCCATTTCTGGAATGTGATAGATAGAATAAAGGCTTCCCAAAGATACCCAAGTCTTAGTCCCCAGGACTTGTGAATATGCTACCTTAAATAGTAAAGGGGAATTAAGGTAGCCGATGGAATTAAGGTCGTTAATCAGGAGATGAACCACCTATCCAGGTGACCCAACATAACCACAGAAGTTCTAAAATATGGAAGAGGAAGGTGGAAGACTTACTACTGAAATGATGTGAAGAAGACTTAACCAGTCATTGCTGATTTGGAATTGGAAGGATGCCATGAGCCAAAGAGAGCAGGCAGCTTTTAGAAGCAAAAAAAGTGGAAGGGGCGGGGGTGAGATTCTCCCCCAGAGTAACTAAAAAGAAACACAACTCTTCTGATACCTTGATTTTTGTCCACAGGCACCCATTTTGAGTTTCTGACTTCTAGAACTATAAGTTAATAAATTTGTATTGTTTTAAGCCACTAAGTTTTTGGCAATTTGTTATAGCAGCAACAAGAAACAAATGCATAGACCATAAAAGCTGAGGTTTGATCATAAAAGAAAATTAAATTTACTTTTTTTTTTTTGAGTCAGAGTCTTACTCTGTTGCCCAGGCTAAGGGATAGTGGCATGCTCACGGCCATGGCAGCCTCGACCTGCTGGGCTCAGGCGATCCTTCTGCCTCAGCTTTCTGAGTAGCTGGAACTACAGGCATGTGCCACCACACCCGGCGAATATTTCTTGATTTATACTAGAGATGAGGTCTTGCCAAGTTGCCTGGGCTGGTCTTGAACCCATGGGCTTAGGCAATTCTCTCACCTTGGCCACCCAAAGTGCTGGAATTATAGGCATGAGCCACTGCACCCAGCATTAAATTTACCTCTTAAATTTCCTCTGCTAAGTGTGTGATTCAAATATTTTTATATACAGATTTCTAACATTTGTCTGCTAAGTGCGTTGATTCAAATATTTTTATATACAGATTTCTAACATTTGTCTGCTTACTCTGCACATGTGTACTTATATTTCCCACATTCCAAACATTTTGCTTATAAGCAATCTTTTGAAAATGTATAGTTTTCCCTCACTTTGTATTAACTCATATAGTTTACTTTTCTTATAATAAATCAAATAACATTTTAAAGGTTTAACAATGAGCCTGATTATTTCAGTTAAGAGAATAAAGACCATCGTGCTTATATTTCTAACAAATTTCAAATTCCACATGCCCTAATGATTAAGGAAGTCTTCAATTTCAAAGCCCTTCTTGAACATTCTGAGGCATCTTTAAGTTTATCAATTGCCATATTTTTCATGGCTCAATTAAGGATAATGTCCTTTATTTATCTTTATGTATCACTTTTATTGTTTGTAAGGCATTGATTTCATACTTCTCTTTGGATAGAGCAATATATTCCAACACAGCTATATCTGTAGGAAAGCATCATTATTATTCTTGATCTATGCCCCTCAGTCATAAATTATGAATAGCAGTAACCTTTATATTTCGTTACCCATACAGTTTCTATTACCAGACACTGCATGAGCAGCTTTATCATGTTTCTTTTTACTAGTCTGGTTGTACTAACGCCTGCCATTTATGGAGAACCATTCAACTGAGTTATTTCAGAGTGTTTTGTGAGATCTAAATCAACTCTCACATCACCTTAAAAGGAAGACATAACCTTGTCATGTAAATAACTTGACACTGAAGTTAAATGAATACCTGAAGGAAAATTACTTCAGACACTTTCAATTTTGCATCCCCTCCTCAATCCAACACATTATTCCCTTAATTATTTCACAAAAACTATAATAAAAAATGCAGCTTTGTTCTCAATCTTTGGCTAAGTACTATAAGAATTTTTAGAGTTAAGTCCACTTATTAATTCATAACATATGATGGTAGAATGGAAAGGAGGGAGGTCACACCTGGATAAATTGCTAATGTCTCAACCTGGATAATTGCTGCAATAGTAGCCTTAAACTTAGCAGCATAGAAAATACAATTACAGCAAAATGTTTGAGGATTGACTAGGTAATTTATGGGCTACAGACAACTGTTGGTATTTATGTTAAAAAACAAAAAACTACAGGTTGAGCATCATTATAGTTTCCAAAATCTAAACTTTTTGAGCACTGACACTGATGCTTAAAGGTCATGCTCAAAGGCAATGCTCATTTTTGGATACTGGATTTTCTAATCAGGGATGTTCAACTAGTAAGTATAATGCAAATATTCCAAATCCAACCCCACCTCCCATGCCCCAAAATTCCAGTCTTACTCATTTTGAACAAGTAATATTCAACCTGTACCACCCCAAAGAGTGAATATAAACTCTTATTCTTCATTTGAATAAGAAATCCAGGCAAGGTCTAACGATCAAAACCTAACAATTTGCCAAAATAAGTCTAATAAAAGCCTTCTCAATTTGTTATTTTATATATATGCAAACTAATCAGTGCTCACTTAAACAATGGGAAAGGAAAATGGACAAGAAAATACAAGGTTGAGAAATTTCTGTGATACATTTTTATATGCTTAAAAATCAAAGAAATTCAGAAAAGTATGTGGCAAGACAGAAGAATGGTGGGTAATAAAGGTCAGGAAGAAAAGATTAAGGAGCAGAGGAAGAGAGGTTAAGTGACCTGTTCATAGTCTCATGGCTACTATGGTAAAGCCAATTCCAGAGTTAATATCTTCTGGAAAGTTTCAAACTTTTCAGTTTGGTCATGCTAAACAGCCAACTAATTTGAGTCTTGCATCTTTGACCTAAGGACTTTAGTTTTTGATTCATACAATGTGCATAATACAAACTAGCAAGGAATAAAAACACTTAGCTTTCCAGTACTCCTGAGAAAGGCTACAGAGATTACTAAGTTAAAAATATTCCAGTAGGGCCTCCAAAATGTTAGGTTAGACCCATGGGTGGGAGGTGTCTGCAATCCGATGCCACACAAAAGTTGCAGAGAACTGAACACAAGTTAGATTGGAAAACATAGTTTATTTAGAAAGTATGTTACAGAGAGAGGATATTCACCTCCTCAAGGTAGGGGAGGAGGCCAAAGCTAAGAAACCATGGTGGCCATAGCTCAAAAAGCTCATGGCCTGGCCAGTGCTTAACAAAACAATGGCAACTTCTGTTTGAAGTTGAATGCCTTTTAAACTTTCCCCTTGATGGGGGCAGGTTGTTAAGGTGACTGGGTGGTAGATGACAAATCTAGGCATGTTAAAATGGCTTCTCATTGGGTATATTGATTTTATCTTATATCCTTTCAGAAATGAAACTCGTTTTCTCCCTGCTTAATTGAAGTATAGTTAACGAATAAAAATTGTATATATTTACAGTATATATGTTTTAATATTCATCTAATATAGTCTGTGTGTGTTGAGTACATTTATGATATCTCAGAAAATTTTCAAGTATATAATGCATTATTATTAATTTTATATATCATGCCATATAATAGATCTCTGGAATTTACTCATCCTAATTAAAACGTTATACCCTTTGACAAACATCTTCCCATTCCCCACCCTCTCCAAGCCTATCCCCCTAACAATCACCATTCTATTCTCTATTTCTATGAGTTTGACATTTTTAGATTCCACATATAAGTAAAATTATGTGGTTTCTGTCTTTCTGTGTCTGGCTTATTTCATGTGGCATGATGTCTTCCAAGTTCATTCATGTTGTTGCAAATGACAAGATTTCCTTCTTTTTAAAGGCTAAGTAAACTCTCATTGTATATGGGTGGGGGGAGGCTCCACATCACTAATCACCAGGGAAAGGTAAATTAAAATCACAATGAGATAACACCTCACATCTGTAAGAATGGCTATTATTAGCAAGACAAAAGATAAGTGTTGTTGAGGATGTGGAGAAAAGGGAACCCTTGTAAACTCTTGGTGGGAATGTAAATTAATATAGCCATTACAGAAAACGTATAGCGGTTACTTGAAAAATTAAAAAAGAACTACCATATGATCCAGCAATCCCACATCTGGGTATATAGCCAAAGGAAATAAAACCAGTATGTTGAAGAGATATCTGCACTCCTATGTTCATCCCTGCATTAACAATGGCCAAGATGTGGGTTCAGCCTAAATAGCCATCAACAAATGAATGAACAAAATGAGGTGGATATTCTTAATGTGGCTTTGAACAACTCAGAGATACAAAGGGATTTCCTTTATTAACACAGTAAGTAAAAGAGCTTAGTCATGAACTTGATAATGTTCCAATCTGCTTTTGTCTATTATAAGTAGGAGATGAACTAAACATACTAGAACCTCAATCTTGCTGTAGAATCTAAATTATATATCATTCTACAATTGTTGTTCCAGTTTTTTACTTGGTTAGGGATCTTGTTAGGCATGCAAACAAAAGTGACTCATCTACTTTTTCTATAACTTTGCAAAGGAGAAATGGAACTGAATTGGGCAAATTTCAGGAGATTTTTTTTGGTCCATTCATCCTTCTAACATTAATTGGACATGAACTATGAGTCAGACAGCAGACAGTTGCTGTTGTAAAATGGATAATGTGTCCTTGGCCTTATTCTCAAAGGGATAACACTATAGTGGACATTATTATGAACTTGAAGAATTTTCTTTGCATCTCGATGCAGCAGTTTCTTTATCTGGAAATTGAGGAGATTGGGCTAAATGAGTTCTGGTATCCTTTTTACCTCCAGATTCCACTAACCAGTAAAACAGAAATGGCCTGAAACAACAGTTTGTCTTGTTTCTTAATTAATTATAGATAAATATATCAATTATATAACAACTAAAATAAGTCATCTAGTAGATGTTCTTCAAAATTCAGCTGAACATAAAATTCAAGTTTCATTTACTTAAGTATATTTTGCAGCTAACTCAGTCCTATCACAGTACCCTGAAAAGTAAATAACCTCAAATTACCTAGGTAGCCACCCCTACCTAGATCCTTGGCTTTTAATTTACCAATAAACAAAGGCACTGATTATATTAACTAGCCTATTTGTTTTACGTGTAGTCCTAAAGATTACAAAAGAATTGACTTTGTGTTAGGCACACATGCAACATACCCCTACCAGGTTACTCAATATCCTTTTTTCCTTTCTAAAACAATTCTGATTTTGTTTAAGATAATAATTAGTTACCAATTAGTGATATTGAGCATTTTTTCATATATACATGTTTTATTCAGTCTTTAAAAAGAAGCAAATTTTGCAATAACATGGATGAACCTGGAAGGAAATCTCCTAAGCCTTTCTTATATCTAAATATGACCATTTAAGCTGGGCTCGGTGGCTCAGCCTGTAATCCCACACTTTGGGAGGCTGAGGTGAGTGGATTGCCTGAGCCTGTGGGTTTGAGACCCGCCTGGACAACTTGGCGAGACCTCGTCTCTACAATAAATAAAAAAATTAGCGGGGCATGGTAGCGCACCTGTAGTTCTAGCTACTTGGAAGGCTGAGGCAGAAGGATCACGAGAACCCAGCAGGTCGAGGCTGCGGTGGCCGGGAGCATGACACTGCACTCCAGTGTGGGGCAACAGAGTGAGACTCCAAATAAAAAAAATAAAATAAATAAATAAATAAATAAATAAATAAATAAATAAATAAATAAAAATGACCATTTAGTCATGGACTAGTTTAAAAGATAACTGACCATTTAAACAATGTACAAACAATATAGTGTGGGGTTTTAACATATGGAAATGTAAAATGTATGGCAACAATAATTCAAATGATGAGAGGGGAGAAATAAAGGGATAATAGTATAAGTTTCTGAAACTATATATTAAGCGCTATAACATTACTTGAGTTTAGACTGTGATGAACTAAAGCAACACCTAAAATAAAAAGACAGTTATCAATAATAGATCAACAAAGAAGAAAAACAGAAACTTTGAAGAATATTCAATTAACCTAACAGAAGCAGAGAGTAAAAAGAGAAAAAAGAATAGATAAAACAAATAAAAAAACTCAAATAGCTAAATGATGGATTTAGACTTCACCATATCAATAGAAATATTATAATACAAATAAATCTAAATATCCCAACTAAAAGGCAGAGATTTTCAGATTGGATTAAAAAAAGGAAAGACACAAAGACATGACTACATACTGCTCCAAGAAACATATTTTAAGTGTTAAAAAACAAAACAAAACAAATAAAGGCCTGGATTATATAATAATATTATCTAAAGTGCTGGATTATAGGCAGTGTGATTCATGCCTATAAACCCGGGACTTTGGCAAGCTGAGGCAGGAGAATTGCTTGAGCCCAGAAGTTACATAGAGACTGGCCTAGGCAACATAGTGAGACTCTCACTCTATAAAAAGTAAAAAAAAAAAAAAAGAAAAAGAAAAGAAAATTAGCAACTGGGTAAACTGAGGAGGAAGGATCACCCTGGCCCAGAAGGGAAGGTGGAGTCTGTGGTGAGTCGTGATTGTGCCACGAAACTCCAGCCAAGGTGACAGAGTAGGAACCTGACTCACAAAGATAAATAAATAAAAATTGGGAAAAGATATAACATTGCTAACACTAGTCATACAATAGTATGAATAGTCATACTAGTCAAAAGAAAGCTGGGGTGGCTAAGATAAAGTAGACTGTTTAAAGCAAAGTGCATTGCCAATGGTAAAGAAGGTCATTTCACAGTGATAAAGGGGTCAATTAATGAATAGAAAATAGTGAAAAATGATAGAACAAGTCCAAAATTACAGTCAGAGATTTCAATACCAATTTCTCAAAAAACTGACTTTAAAAAAACCCAAAGAATCAGTAAAGATAAATACTGTACTGAACAATGGAAGATACAGTAATTTCAAGTGCATATGGAACTTTCACCTAGCGAACTATATTCTGGGCCATAAATCAAGTCTTAATAAATTATTAAAAGATTAGCTGGGCTCGGTGGCTCAGCCTGTAATCCTGCACTTTGGGAGGCTGAGGTGAGTGGACTGCCTGAGCCCGTGAGTTCAAGACCCACCTGGGCAACTTGACGAGACCTCATCTCTACAATAAATCAAAAATTAGCCGGG
>NW_007251208.1:368235-375586 GCF_000164805.1 Carlito syrichta | reverse complement strand
CCCCAACCCAAAAAAAAAAAAAAAAAAAAGATTAACATCATAGAATGCATGTTCTCCAGGTACAACAGAATTCAATTAGAAATCACAAAAAGAACTCCAGAAAGCCCTCAAATGTTTGGCCGCTAAGTAACACATTTTGAATAACCTATGGGGCAAAGAATACCTCAAAATAAAAGCTACAGAATATTTTGAACAGGATGAAATGACAAAAAAGAAAAGAAAAATATGTGGGATGCCAATAAAGCACTATTAGTCAGGCAGGGAAAGGGGGTAATTTACAATAGTCATGAGTATGTTAGAAAAAAAAATCCCAGATATTTCTCAAATCAAAGACTTAAGCTTATACTTTGAAAAACAGAAAAAGTACCAAACATTAAACCTAAAGTAAATAAAAGAAATAATAAACTTGAATGGATTTAGAGTCTGTCATACTCAGTGTTCTATCATAGAAACAAAGAACAGAGTACCATGTGTTCTCACTCATAAGTGCACCTTGAACATTTACCATAATATTATAAGGAAGAGATTGGCAGTAGTGGGATATTGCCAGAGTAGCGGTGGTGGGTGGGGGAACACAACATCAATAAGGGTACCTAATCTCAAATCAGGCAAAGCGGGGACCAAAGGGAGGCCACCTAATCCTGAATTGTGCCACACATCTTAAAATAAAATAAAAAAATAAAAATAAAGTATTGAGCAGCAAAAAAAAAAAGAAAGAAAGAAAGAAGGAAAGAAAGATTAGAGTCACAGAGATTCAGTAAAAATCAGCAAAGAAGCTTTATCAATCTGATGAAGAGTATCTACCAAAAGCCCCCAGCTAATATCAAACTAAATGACAAAAGGCTGAAGGCTTTACTCATAAGATCAAGGACTGGATAAAGACATCCACTTTTCACCATTTAAATCTGTGTTGGAGGTTCTAGTCAGTGCAGTAAGACAATGCAAATAAATAAAGACATTTAGATCATAAAGGAAAAAGTAAAAATGTATTTGTAGACAGCAGTGTTGTCTACTGAGAAAATACAACCATAAAAATGCTGCTAGGTCGAGTAACTGAATTTAACAATATTGCAGGAGATAAGATCAATGTAGAAAAAAGATTGTATTCCAATTTAAATTAAAAATCAAAATTAACAAATACCATTTAGAATGGCAAAGAAAAATGAAATAATTGGTGATAAATCTGAAAAATGCATTGCAAAACCTATATGCTAAAAACAGTAAGACACTACTGTGAGAAGCTAAATAGGCCCTATCTAAATGAAGGGATATGCTGCGCCCATGAATCAGGAGACTCAATATTGTTACGATATCTACTCTTCCCAAGTCCATCTATAGATTCAATAGAATTACAATCAAAATCACAGTGCTGTTTGTTACTGTTTTTGTAGAAATCCACAAATTTATTATAAACATCATAAGGCAAAACCAACAACATAGAATAGTCAAAACAACTTTGAAGAAAAAAATAACAAAGTTGGAAGACTACAATTGTTTAATTTCTGATTTATTATAAAATTAAAGTAATCATGGCAGTATGATACTGGCATCAAGATAATAGATCAATGAAACAGAATAGAGTCCAGAAATAGACTCACAGACATACAGACAATTGATTTTCAACAAAAATGCTAAGTAAATTGAGTGGAGAAAGTCTTTTTAACAAACTGTGCTAGAACAACTTATTCATATACAAAAAAAGAACTTTGATCTATATGTAGGTTCTAGTCACAAAAAATAACTAAAAATACATCAAAGTCCTAAATGTAAAAATCAAAAACTATAAAACTTCTAGAAGTAAACATAGGACAATTCTAATTTTGGGTCTGGCAAAGATTTCTTAGATGTGGCACCAAGAGCATACACCATAAAAGAAAAAAAAAAATCATAATTTGCACTTCCTCAAAATTAACAATTTCTATTCTTTGAAATGGTTCAGAGAATGAAAAGACAAGCTAAAGATTGGGAGACAAAAATAGTTATATCCTCTGATACATGAGGTTTAATTAATATATTATGATCTTTCCAAACTCAAAATTAAATAACAAGTAACCCAATTAAAAATTGAATAAAATACTTCAACAGAGTCTTCATCAAATAAAAGGTGCAGATGGTTAAGTAAGTACAAAAAAGATGGTGAACATCATTAGTAAAAGTTGTTGGCAAGTTCAAATCAAAATCATAATGAAACTACAATATGCACCTATTAGAAGGGTTTAGTACGGGGCACATGTCTAATATTTGTTCTGTCTGGGTAAAAGGAAGGCCTCTATTATTCTGAGGAAGTAGTGAAATGTCAACTACTGTCACTATCATCACTCACAAAGAACCACCACGAAGGATACTATTTATAATTTGGTTGGCCTCTTTAAGTGGTGAGAAGGTAAAAATGCTCTCCTCTACCTCTAAGAGCCCAGCCTCACAGAATGATCAAGGAGCAACTACCTAATGCCTGTCCTTTCCTTCAAAGTCAGATTTGGATTGACAATCGAATTCTGTAACACTTCACAGCATATAATATATAAGCCAGATATAATTAACTGCTGCTAGAAAAGAAAACATTTAGAATTTGCAATAAAATGAATTGCCTCTGGCCCTTCCCCTGTTTGTGGTCCTGCTTCTTGTCACTGACATGGCTACTGAGATTTGACTTTAGTCTCATGAGGAAGTAGTATCTGAAAGGATTTAAGGAGAAATGACAGCATTTCTGTATTTTTCAGTTTCAGGAAAGCTGTACCTCTTGCTAGAATTAAAATAAAAGTCTCCTGTGTATGGTAAGTTGAATTAGACATGTATGAAATGCAACAGAATTTCTATCCCATTTTGCAGGAAACGATATTAATTCATTAGCTAAAGCCGCAGTCATCTAGTGCTGGCTGTTTCAATAAAATTGGATATTAAATTTTGCTTTCCACCTAAAGAAGAAAACCTTCACTATGATTTTACTAGCAGCTTTTCTAATGCTTTTTTGATTTGTATATAGATATATAATGCTGGCATTCTTTTAAAATCCTCAATATACATTTTGTCTGTTTGAGTTAAGGCAAGGCCTAATGTGATTTTTGTTAATTTATTTTTATTTGTGAAATATTAGTATGGTTAATTATTCAACAAAACATCTTTAGTATATTCCTGATCCATTACCTTGTGTGTTGAAATTAGAAGTTCTACAATGACTATCTTTAAACTAGGTACAATTAGGGGCATGATTTAAACTCTGTGGTACAGTTACAAGTATGGAATGCCCATACTTTACATTTGGCTTAAAGAAATAATGTAGCTTCTAAAAATTTTAACATAAATAAGGAACTTTAAAGAGTTCAATTATATGAATCAGAAAAAGTAAAAAGTATATATCCAGGAAAATGAGAGGGCCAAGAAGGCAAAATTAGACTAATCAGTGAATAAGAGTTCCTAAGATAGTAATTTTCTCCATGAAGAGAGCTGTTTGAACACACCCTTACATAACTACTCTTTGTGAAGTATCAGAAACAAAAATTACACGTATGTAACTTGTCATATAGTTTAACAAAGCAAATAAAAGAAATAACTTGTTGAAATAAGCAAATATACAAACTGATTTTTGCTTGCTACTTTAAGATGGAAAAAGCAGTCTGAAAAACAGTAGTTCATTTCAGTGGAATAATCAGTTCATCAAGGCTACTTTACTTAAATATTTAAAATGTATCTAAAATTAACCACACTTTGCTGTTTCCATATAGTATTTACTTCTTTAAATAGGCATAAAATCTATCACTTTGAATTATTAGGTGTGAATATCTCCATGTCAAGAAATGTTTCATAGATGTACAGATACTCAAATAGGAAAAAAAAAGAAAGAAAGAAGGGTCGCGTGACATGAAAATCTTAATTTCAGGAATATTACTACTTTTAAAATGTGTATTCAAGAAGAAAAATAGATTCTCTGATTTGTATGCTTTCTCCATCCCCATGGAAGTAGAGTATCAGAATCCTCCCATATATACTCATGATGTGGTACCAAGGCCATGAACTCAGAGTCTATGAAAGGACAATAGGTTCTTTTCCTAAGAACTGTCCAAAGAAAAGTTTTTACAGTAACACATAAAACTTTAAACAAATTATTTTGGTAAATTCCCCCAATTTTTTCTGTACTGAAGAACATCATTCAGCAAGTTAAGTAGTTATCCAGGAGTATATTGTATGATTATTCATTTTGAAAGACACAGTAGAGACTGCATTACACACAAGTAGATGTCCCACGGGAATTATTATACAGATTTTTATGTGGCTATGTTAGGTAAGCCTTGCATTTCAAGTTCTTCAGGATAAAATTACCTCTATTATGATAAACTATATATTTTGGGAATGCTTGACTGGTCAGCTATTTACCTGCTAGAACATTCTCATAATTGTTTCCTGAGAAAAATCCTTGTTCTGCCTCCAGGTATTCCCCTAGCACCTGGTGGAGGGTTGGCCACCAATTCAGATGAAAAATCTCCATATGTCACCTCTATTTCCGTAAACAGGTATTTGCATCTGCCATCCACAAACAAAATCTGCATGCCAAGCACTTGCCAAAGAACATAACCTTCAACTGTTCAATGTCTATGAAAATCAGAGCTATCATCTCATAGTTCTACATGGTATGATAGATTTGTTTTCCTCTTACCTCCATGACCCACTAGTTCTAAATCTGCCTGCACATTAGCACCAATGATTCTATTTGAACCAGTGCTTCTCAACTCTATATGTACAATAGTATCCCCCAGAAAGTGTTCAAAATCCTCCTTCCTGGGCGCATCCCAAACCAACTAAAAGAAAAGTTTAGGTCTAGAAATTGAGTGTTTTCAAAACCTCCCAGGCAGTTCTTTTTCTAATAACCCTCAGAAAGAATGGTTTTAAGTTAACACTTCTAAAACTAATAAATAAATAATTAAATATTTTGGTAAAATTTCCAAAATGTATTTTGTGCTCAAGAATATCACTCTGTAAGTTAAACAGTCACCAGGAATACATTATACAATAATTCATTCACAAATAAATGTATATTGGCAGCCAGAGTGGACCCTGAGAAGATTTAAATCACTGTAGAAAATTATATAAAATGTATTACGTATAAAATGACTACGTATAAAAAGACTTTAGCTTACATAATAGTTAATTCCTGCTTTAAGTAATGAAGTTAAATTATCCCACACCATAAACTGTAAAACATTCGCAAATGTCCTCATCTTATCAAGAGTAGCCATTTAATGAACTGGTTCAGGGAATAGACTCTGAAGTCAGAAAACCCTAGTTCAAATCATGACTCTTGCACTTGCTAAGTGGTCTTAACTTTCTGATTCTTACTTTTCTTATCTAAAAATAGAATGTTACTTCCATCCTCAAAGAGGACTAACTGAGATTATGTTTGAATAGTAAGTAGTAATAGTAACCAGTAAACCAATAAAACACAGAGAATTATAACTAAAAGATAACAGAGAGCTTTTATCTTACCTTGCTCAATTTACAAACTAGGGGTCTGAGATGGAGTGTAAATACCTCTAGAGCATACAGCAACTTAACAAAAAGTCAAGGGAGTCAACCTTAGGCAGTCTGGAAAAACTGATGAAATAAGCTGTTCACTTAGGTGGTAAGATGAAAACTATTGTCTGATAGATTTATTGATGAAAACCTTGGTGGTAATGATTGAACCTGCAGTTTCCTCAGTGGGTTTCACTATTAGAATAAAAATAAGCAATTTTATCTTCTATTGTATTGGGCTACTTTTGAACACAGTAGCAACCCTACACACTTACTGGAATAAATTCTAAAGACAAGAAGAATGGCAAAGAGATACTGACCTTTATTATGTACGTTTTTTGGTGATGGTGACTGATATGGTATTTCTGAACCCATTTTGTATGTATTATAAGACAGGAAATGAGTAAAATATATTGATGGTGTAGGGAACAAGTAAACTCATGATTTTTTAAAAATGTATATTTCTTAACTGGGAAATGATGATACATATATAGGATGTTGGTTTCTAAATTCTATCATATCACACACACACACACACACACACACACACACACACACACACACACACAGACACACACACGCGTCCAGGTATGATTACAGGTCTGGGGCAGAGGAAATTCAAGCTGAGTCTGTAACACTTCATATTCCTGAAAGCAAAGACTGACGGGTCCATGATTAAAAAGAACTAGAAAAAAAGAAGAGAAAAGGAACACACATACAAAAATACACACAAACACCTTTGGCTGAATCTGCTCACCAAAAAAGAATAATGTCAGAAACTGATTAGAACATACTGAATGTTTAAAAGTCCATGAATCTGTAAATAAAACTCTGGGTGAAAGATGGCTAAAGAAACTGTCTCATAGCAACAATTTATAGCTTATTAAAATCAAAACAAAAAATAATACTTTTATAATGGAGAGAACTGGCAGAGGCCACCTTAACCATGTGATCAGACTTAATCAGCATCACCACTATTAGGACAATGTCTTACATGGCCTTTGATACGATGCAATGGGTGGTATTCTTGCCAAAGATGTTTATCTGAATCCAATCATGTGAAAACAATACAAATTCAGAATAAAGAATATTTTATAAAACTAGTTGGGATGCTTACAAAAATGTTTTAATAATGAAAGTGAATTTTTAAAACAGGCAGAGGTGGGGCATCTAAAATAAAGGAGATTGAAGAGTCATGACAATCCAATATATATGCATGATCCTGGATTGGAGGGAAGCAGCATATTTTATAGACATGCTGGGATAATGAGAGAACGCTGAATATTGAGTGTACAGCACATATTTCTTAATCAATATCTAATTTCCTAGGTATAACAAAGGAGTAGAAGTGATGTAACAAAATGCTCATTTCTTTAAAAGTTTATGCTGAAGCATTTATTTTGAATCTTTTCAAGACTAAGCTTTATAAGACAAAAAAGTTGCAAAGAGAGTACAGAGAATTCCTATATACCTCTAACACAGTTTCTCCCAGAATTAACAGCATCCATTACCACAGTACATTTGTTAAAACCAAAAAACATACATTGGAAAATTACTATTAACTAAACTCCAGGTTTTATTTAGATTCTACAAGTTTTTCCATTAATATTCTCTTTCAGTTCCAAGAGTCAATCCAGGACAGAACATTGCATTTTGTTGTCTTTTTGACATCAGGGACCAGTTTCGTGGAAGACAATTTTTCCACAGATGTGGGGAGGGGTATTAGAGGGAGTGGGGGGAAATGTGCTGCCAAACCTCATTGCTAATTTTTTTTTTTTTGAGTTGGAATCTCACTCTGTCACCCAGACTGGAGTGCAGTGGCCGCTCCCGGCCACCGCAGCCTCGA
>NW_007251208.1:351632-368215 GCF_000164805.1 Carlito syrichta | reverse complement strand
GATTCTCCGCCTCAGCCTTCCGAGTAGCTGGAATTACAGGCATGCACTACCACGCCCGGCTGATTTTTTGATTTATTGTAGAGATGAGGTCTCGCTGCCCAGGCGGGTCTCGAACCCGCGGGCTCAGGCAATCCACTTACCTCAGCCTCCCAAAGGCGCGGGATTACAGGCTGAGCCACCGAGCCCGGCTTCATTGCTAATTTTAATCTGTATTTGTAGCTACTCACAAGAAGTGTGCAACCTAGATCCCTTGTATGCACAGTTCACAGTGGGGGGTCTCTCTCCTATGAGAATTTAATGGCACAGTTGATCTGACAGAGGCAGAGCTTAGTTTGACTGCCACTCACCGGCTGCTGTGTAGCCTGGTTCCTAACAGGCCACAGATGGGTACCTATCTGCAGCCCGTGGGTTAGGGACCCCTGTTGTAGAGTACTGGCCAATTATCTTATACAACATAACCAGTCTGGGTTTGTCTAATATTCTTCTCATGATTAGCCTGGGTTTATGTTGGAACTTCAGGAAAGAATAGCACAAAGGGAAAATGTCCTCTCATGACATCACATTAAGTGGTACAGGATAGTCATATGACATGACTAGTGTTAGTTTTCATTAGTTGGTTTTTAAGACAGTTCAGACTATATTTTTCCCTTGGCTACTTAAGTCTGTTTCTTTTCCCATAAACCATTTCAGTGAAGCTATGTCATGTCTTTGCAATACAATTCATTTCAGTTATCTCCGCATTCCATGCTGGGATTCCCTTCATGCCACTTGTTGATGTGTGGGTAGGATGAGAGAGAGGTTTTGGCTAACACACACAAGTATTCATTTAACACCCAATACTATACAGAACAGTTTCTTCACTCTAAAAGTGTCCTCTGTAGGCAACTACTCCCCCTTTGCTCAATCCTTGGCAAACCCTCAACTGTCTTCTATATTGTTTTCCAGAACAAATGGAACTATATACTATGCAGTCTTTTGGGGGGGGGGTCTGACATCTTCCATTTGCATTTAAGTTTTACTTATGTTGTTGTGTGAGCTACTAGCCTGTCTCTATTACTAAACAGTATTCTGTTATATGGATGTACCACTGTTCGTTTATCCATTCTCCTATTAGAGAACTTCTTGGTTGCTGCCAATTTTTAGTGATTATAAATAAAGCTGTTTAAATATTCACATATAATATTTTTATGTAGACGCAAACTTCATAAACCTTTGGGTAAATACCTAGGAGTGCAATTGTGGGGTCATGTGGTAAGTCTATGTTTAACCTTATACAAAACTGGCATGTTATCTGCCAAAGTGCCTGTACAATTTTACATTCCCACCAGCAATGAACAAGAGTTTCTGCTCTGAAAATTCACCAGCATTTGTTATCAATGTTTCTGTATTTTAGCCATATTAGTAGGTGTACAGTGGTATGTTGCTGTGGTGTAAACCTATTTTAAGTGCTTGGTTGCTTGTCTTTCAAATTTAAATGCTATATAAATTTTTAATTTAAAAAAATCTTCACTTTAAAAACCAAGCTCCCCAGACATACATTCATCAAATTTTAAACAATAGATTTTGGATCACATAAGGCTCTTTTCCTTAATACTTAAAAAATGTTGCTGTTTTTCTAATTATAAAGTAGATATAGAAGGCATTACCAATAACCCTACCATCCAGAGATTACCACCAATTTTTTCTAATATTGTATGTGTGTGTGTGTATGTGTGTGTGTGTGTGTTTCCAGACTAAAACACATGTAAAATCTAAAGTCCGAAGCAGGTAGGAGTCTGAGATATTTGAGGAATAGAAGGAAAGCCAGGTGAAAAGGAAAAATGATAGCAAACAAGGAGGCTATAACATGCTGAATTTGGAGACAGAAGTCAGTTCATGTAAGTTAGGGGTTCTTCAGCTTTGATGTGTACTAAAATCACCAAGAAGGCTTATCAAAACTGCAAGTCTTTCATTCCCAGAGTTTCTGATTCAGCAGATCTGGAGTTGGGCCTGAGAATGTGCATACCTAACAACTTTCCCCATGCTGCTGGCCCAGGGCCACACCCTGAAACCTCCTGTTGGGCCTGTTATACTGTAATGAGGAGTCTGATTTTTATTCCAGTTTAATGGGACAATATTGGGAGATTTTAAGGAAAAAATGATTTGTTTTGAATTTCAAATAGATCATAGTGATTGAGGTGTGAAAGCTGAACCAGAGAGGACAAGGTGGTAAATGGGAGAGTAGCAAACAGACTAACAGACTATCATGAGAAATAATGGTGCCTCAAATTAGGGTAGTAGAGATGTTAAGATGCACAAATTCAGAATAAATATAGGAAAAACTAACATAACTTGCAATCAGATTGGGTATTAAAGTGAAGAAAGGAGAAACAAAATAAATGTCTAGGTCATTACCTTAGCAACTGTCTCTATGGAAGACTTTATAGGAGATACAAATAATACATTCTGTTTCAAAAATACTTACTTTGAGATATCTAATAACATCCAATTGGAAGTACTGAGTACGCAAGTTGCATATACAAATCTGAACCTCCAAGGAAGAAAATAATACAAATTTGGAAGTCATTACCATGTAAATTATATTCATAATCTTGGAACTTATTGGGGTTATCAGTATAAATCAGTGGTTCTCAAATAGAGTTGATTTTGCATGCCCCTCTCTAGGGGACAGTTAGCAATGTCTGAAGACATTTTGGATTTGACTAGAGGTTGGGTATTGCTAAATATTGTGTAAATATTGTAAAATACACAGAAGTACTACCAACAAAGAATTACCCTGTTCAAAATATCAATAGTGTTAAGGCTGGGAAACCATGGAAAAGATAAGTTGTCTTTCTTGTATGAAGAGAGCAAAGGAGCATAAAATGTTTCTCAGACATACAATTGTCTATAATACATATCACTTATGTGTCCAATTTAAAAACTGCCTAACTATATTATTTGACCAGAGAGACAAATTAAAAATAGCTAAAAACTTACTTATAGCAATAGACTTAAAATGGCTAACACTAATAGTGAAAAATAGTTACAATCAGAAAATAGGTAAAATTAATATAATAATAGTTAAAATGAAAAATCCTAATTAATAAATTCATAAAGACCACATGTAGTCTCCAAGTTTCTTGTATTAGATTACGCCACCTTTGTTAAATGAAAAAAAAGCAAAAGTATATAAGTACTTGACTAAATGAACAGTATAGCATAGCTCTCTTAGGTATTAACAAATACATGTAGCAAGAAAACAGAAGAGAAAATCTGGATTGTAAATATAGCCTCAGAGTCTCTGGAATGTGGGTACAGACTCATGTAGGCACAGATTTAAAAAAAAAAAAAAACTCTAGAAATTGGAACATTCCAATGGCATAAAGGAGGATGAAGTCAAGAATTTGAAATGAATAGCAATCCTGACTTCTGTTTTAAAGAATGACCAACATTTAGACGATCCTTGTACTAGATACTAGATACTATTCAGCATCTAGCATTGCACAAGCAATCACTTATTACCAAAAAATTTCAAGTAAGATTTTCAGAGAGTTTATTTTGTGGAAAATATCTATAAATACAGTCTTCAGGTCTGGGTAAGATGGATTCACATTACAAAAGACAACTTTATAGTATGCTCATCAGAACACACCTATTTCATTTATAAGACTGTAGATGACCCTTCACATAGAGAGGTGTTAGGATCACAAATCTACCTAATGTGAATGCTTTTACTGCCAACAGAAGCCTTTTGTAGTAAGAGTATACTGAGATTAGAGGATAAAAGGTATGAAAAGGTAACTATAGGAAACAGTAATTTAATGTTAATAGCTGTGAGAAAAACAACTTCTTAAAAGGAAATGGAAGAATAAACAGAGACAAATGCACTTAGGAGATATTATGCCTAAACACAACAAACATAAAAAACAGATGACTTCAAATATAAAGATAATTTTCATAACCCATGAACAGAAATGTGTTAAATGAGAATTACCTTTCACCAAGGAGAGCAAGTTGTCCAATGCCATTATCAGTCAATGGCCAGTAGAACACATGTGTGAGAACAACTGAGTTGATGACTATGAGCTTAAATGTACCCCTTACACACCCAAAACACATCACAATACTTTCTGTGTTATAGATAATTAGATAAATAGATAAATTACAACAGTAAACTGAGCTCATGGGAAATGACAAATAAATGACTTTATGTGAGGCATAAAAAGAAGTTCATATAGTACATACTGGTCTACTTTCAGTGTGAATCCAAAGAAATTAAAACCGTACTACCTTGGACACACAGGGCTGACCCACAACTCACCCTTCCCAGTTCTTTATCTTCCAGGGCCAGGACCCCAGTGCTTTCTGTGAAGAGTTTCACTTTGACCACAGGCCGAGGATGGGTGGTGGTGAAATCTCCTTGAGTTCCCCATCTGCAATAATGTAACAAAGATTTTCTTTAAAAGGCAGCATTATCACTTTTTTCTTTTTTTTCCCAGAGAGATGTCTCTCCACAGAAGGCATATTAAGCAATACAGGATCTTTTGTGTTCAATGAGATTTTTATCTTTGCTTTTGTTTCTAACAGATGGCACAGTCAAGAAGGAAAATAACAATAAGCCTTACAGCTTGTAATAGTTACTCAGCTGTTCAAAAAATTAGCATGTTGGACTACAAAACACAATGTGCTGTAATAATTTAGGTTAAGGGAACACACTATAGATGCATCTATTGTAATCTATTATTTTATTAATTCAAATGTAAATTATAGCACCATTTTTACTGACTGGAAAGAATTACTAAGGGTTTGTTTATTATTATTTATTTATTTTTTTGAGTTGGAGTCTTACTCTGTCACCCAGACTGGAGTGCAGTGGCCGCTTCTGGCCACCACAGCCTCAACCTGCTGGGCTCTGGCGATTCTTCCGCCTCAGCCTTCCAAGTAGCTGGAACTATAGGCGTGCGCTACCACGCCCAGCTGATTTTTTGATTTATTGTAGAGATGAGGTCTCGCTGCCCAGGTGGGTCTCAAACCCGTGGGCTCAGGCAATCCACTCACCTCAGCCTCCCAAAGGCGCGGGATTACAGGCTGAGCCACCGAGCCCGGCTGGGTTTGTTTAAATAAGCAGTAATTTCTTAGAAAACTATGTTTGCTTGCTGAAGAATTTATTTCATCTCTTTTTTTGGTAAGTGTATACTAAACTATATCTTTTTTTTTTTTTAAGTGAGGGTAATAATCTTAGATTTATTACTTTATATGATTTTTAAAGCTCCTGTCAAAAATTTTAAAAAACACCATAAAAATATAATTGTTTTGCAGCTAATTTCCAAAACATTCTCTTAGGAATGGAATAAGTCTGTCGACATCTGACTTTTCAAATCACTACAACAAAATAACACGCTTCCTTGGTTTATCTTTTAATTAATAGCATCTTGTCTTTACCACATACCAATTCATTCTAGCTTATTTACAAATTTAACTGGCACACAACTGATATTTCAAGTATCTTATTAATATTTCTCCTAACTCTGAGAGCTCACAGGCAAGGAGAATCAGCACAGCATGAAGAAAATGCCGTTGAGAAAAACACCATAATAGAGAAAAGAAACATGAGATTTAACAAAATAAAGGTTCATGTTAAAAATAAATCACCAGTGAGTGGATTGCCTGAGCCCACGGGTTCGAGACCCGCCTGGGCAGCGAGACCTCATCTCTACAATAAATCAAAAAATCAGCTGGGCATGGTAGCGCATGCCTGTAATTCCGGCTACTTGGAAGGCTGAGGCGGAAGGATCGCCGGAGCCCAGCAGATCGAGGCTGCGGTGGCCGGGAGCGACCACTGCACTCCGGTCTGGGTGACAGAGTGAGACTCCAACTCAAAATAATAATAATAATAATAATAATAATAATCACTAAATTAAAAATATAAATTTTGTCATATTGTCTTAAAAATGAAACAATTTACCATTTTTACTGAGCTATCTATATTTTTATTTTATAAAACTCATTCAGAGAACTTGTAACAAATGCAACAAAAATTGAAAAAAAAATTGTGATTATATTTTCTTTGTGTATTAAATTGATGATATTTTTCCTTTAATTTCAACACTTTTTGAAAATATTCATTTGAAATCCCTAATTTACTACAATTTATGATTCTTCAGAGAGAAAAAATGAATTTAGTCTTTGAAGCTTGTCCTTCTGACATCCTATATGAAGGGAAACATGTTGCTAATTCCACTCTGCTGAATAGAACAGGACAAATTACAATGCATAGGTAAAACTCTGCTTATTCAGGGTTCACCTTCAATCTTTTACAAACAGGTATCCTCAAAAATGATTCTAAAATATATATTAATATGGCATGTCTCTCATGAACTCATAAAACTATTTTTGTGCAATGATATCCTATTTCCAAAAGTGTCCATAAAATGAAATTCATTTAAATAGTAATATAATAAAAAACAATATTTCCACCACTCAGTTTAAGATGAAGAATGTATCAGTACATTAGGAAAACCCCTTTGGGCCCTGCCTTGGTGTCATCTTCCCCACCCTATCCCTCTCTACTTTGAAGTAGCTGGAATTCTGAATTTATATTTGTCATTCCCTCGAATTTCTTCCTAAAGGGAGTATCTTCAGCATTCTACCTGTAAGTGTGATCACTGCTTAGGTTTTTGGTAAATAGTCTTTAACAGGTAGAAGAAATTTCCTTCTTTATTAGACACATACACTTATAGAATAAATCAAGATAAATATATACAAGGGGGGACTCCACAAAACTGGAATCTATTTATAAAAAATTGTATATTCATTCTTACATGTTTAAACTTCAGTCATCATCAATATACTCTCCGTTTGATACAATACACCTATTGAGATGCTTTTTACACTGCTCAAAAGAATTTTTGAACTCGGTCAGTTTGGATGCCTTTTAGTGTTTCTGCTGTTTTTTGTTTCACCTCTTCCACCTTGACAAAACGTTTCCCTTTGAGGACTTTTTTTTCATTGGGGGAAACAAAAAAAGTTGCTCAGGGACGGATCAGGGGAATCCAGGGAGGGTGGGTCATGAGGTCATGCCATTTTGGGTCAAAAACTGAACACTCAGCATGTTATTGTGAGGTGGATCGCCATGGTGGAAGAACCAGTCAGCTGTTTGCCACAACTCCAGACATTTCTTCTGTAATGCAGTCTTTGACAATACTAGCTGGTATACTGATGGTAATGGGTTCCTAGAACACTCACCTCATGGGGGAAGCCTGTACTAAAAGGGGCATGCCCTCCAAAAAGATAATTTCTTTCTTTTTTTTTGGACTCTCACTCCATCACCCAGGCTGGAGTGCAGTGGCATTCACATTCACGGTCACCCCAGCGTTGACCTGCTGGGCTCTGGTGATCCTTCTGCCTTAGCCTTCCAAGTAGCAGGAACTACAGACATATGCTACTGCATCCAGCTAATTTTTTGATTTACTGTAGAGATCAGGTCTCACCAGGTTGCCCAGGCTGTTCTCGAGCCTGTGGGTTCAGGAAATCCTCTCCCGTCGGACTCCCAAAGTTCTGGGATTACAGGCTTGAGCCACTGCACCCAGTCTTGTTTTTTTTTAAATTCCCCATCGTATATGTGTGTATATATAAATACATGATATATGAAGGATACATATTATATATCACAAAGAAATTATATGTAATTACATAAGAAATTTCTTTCTTCATATATATGTATATGTATATATATACACACATGCACATATAAATATAAAGGGGATATGTGTGTGTGTTTGTGTATGAAGAGAGATAGAATATTTATCCAGAAATGTGTGCTGTATTTTATCAAACATTTTTCTACATTTATTGAGATAATTAGTAATCGTGGTAGGTTCTATTACTCTATTTTCTTGCTCTCCAAGAATGAACTTAATTTTCTTTCTACATAGTTCTAGAATTAGTAAGCTAATACTTTGTTTAGTCTTTTATATCAACATTCATTATTGACATAGGCCTATACATTTACTTTCTTATATTTTCCTTCTTTGTTTTTAGTTATACTAGCCTTATTGAATGAGTTGAAAAGTACTATACTTTTATTCTCTGGTAGATTTTGTATAAAAAAATGTGGGAAGTACCTATTCTTAGAACTTACCCATTGAACTATTTGAATCTGGTACTTCTTTATGGGAAGATATTTGCTACTGATTGTTTCACCACTGGTTATTGTTCTAGGACTACTCAAGTTTTCTCTTTCTTCTTGTGTCAATTTTAATAATTATTATTTTTCTAGAAATACATGTATTTTTTTTTAAAGAAAAGAAAATTTATTTAGAAAGTAAATGAGACAGGGGATTCACCTCCCCAAGGTAGGGGAGGGGGCCAAAGCCAGGAAACATGGCAACGGCCATAACTCAAAGAGCAAATGGCCACACCATAGTTTAGCAAGGGAAGGGCCAATACATGTATTTTATTTAAGCTTTGTAAAAGTATTTGCACAAAGTTGTAAACATTTTTTATTTGTTGAGGACCTAGAGCATCTATAGTTATATCTTATTTTATCAGTCCTAGTATTTTCTTCCTTTTTTTCCATCTTTAAACTTGACACGAGTTTGTTTCTTCTATCTTTCTTTATAAGTTACCACCACTTGCTTTTGAGGATCTTCTCTATTACATGTTTATTTTCTGTTTTGTTGTATTCCACTTTTTGTTATTTTATTCTAATTTATCTGTGTTAATTCTGCTGTTTTAACATTTTAAGTTGAACGCATGGGTCACTAATTTTAAGCTTTTCTGGGTAAGGATTTACAACTATAAATTTCACTTAAAAACTCTAACTATAGTATCTTATAAATTTATAATGTGCTAATTTTACCATCATTCAGCTGTTTATGGGTGTCATTTTAAAATTTTTCTGTATACACATTTTTCCTTTTTCTTATTTTTCTTTTTGCATCAGATTAGATAATATAACCTGCATAATATCAATCATTTGAAATAACTGAAACTGAATCTATATTCCAGAAACTGTGTGTGTGTAACTTTTCCATAAATGCTTAAAAATAAAAAAGTATTCTTCCTTATGGGGTACACTGTTTTTTATGTGATCAAGAGGTCAAACTTGTTAACTATGTTGTTTAAATCTTTACTGACTTTTGGTACTTTTTATATAGCAAGGTAGAAGTATTAAAACTTTCCACCAAAACTGAGATTTTGTCATTTTCCCTTATATTTTTGTAAACTTCCAGTGTCGCATTCGGGAATGTAAAAATGTTCACTAGCAACAATACTTGAATATGAATTGCTTATTATCATTGACAACCCAAGTCCATGATTACTGTTTAACCATTAGAACTCCACAAAATTAGAAACAGCACTATACTAAGAATGGTGACAGGGGACAGGCATGCTTAGCCAAATAAGACAAGGGAACACAATCAATATATTCCAGTGTACACCATCATGTATTAGAAAGCAAAGAATTAATTAAAACATACAGGAAAGCGTTAATAACTAGAACTTGAAAGGGAATTGGGATTTCCATTTTCTGAAACTAGTATGTCAGTTAAGGCAGAGCCTGGTAGGTAATCCACAAGATGACATTTACCTAAGGTCTGGGAATTCTGAGTCAAGGGAAAGGAATGCTAATTTCCATGAAATGAAGAAAGCTTAAATAATGTTTTCAGATAAGCAAAAGCAGAGGTACAAGGATACAAGCAGATCCTGACTGTAAAAGGCCAGAGGACAGAGCTTATATTGACATTCAACAAAAATGTGTAATTTTATGAGGGTGCATAAATATAAAAATGGTGGCATTTAATAGCTTTTATAAATCCCAATATTCCAGGATACAAACATAAATTGGTATCACTTTGATATCTTCTTTGAAAAATAAAAGTTAAAAAGACATGTACAGTTAGAAAACCCTTATTAATTCTAGAATGAATTAATTAAAAACCCAAGCCTCTTCCTACTCCCCTCAAAAAATTTGTTTAAAAGGCAGGAGAGAAGAAGATAATAGGCTTATCTTCAATAGTTTTCCAGATGTTTCCTTATTTTCTGCTTAACTGGCATGTTTAAACTCTTTTAGTACTTTTAGTAATTAATATTGAGTTATTATCTTCCTACTATTTTCTCAAAATTCTGTGATAAAAGAATACATTACTTGCTGTCAATTTGCTTTGACTCGAAACACATTGCCTTTCTCTTCTTCTATGAATGTATTATATATGAAGATTCAGAATGCCAACATAAATTTTCAAATGACTGAAATGTCTACAAAAGCACCTTTACGAGAACAGCAGGACCTCTGGCTATGAAAACACAGGATGGTTCATATATCAACTGAAATAACTGACATTAATTATTTATTTACCATTAAATAAAAAATATTGGAAATTTGTATCAGGAACCAAAATACATGTTCCTATTGTTTAACCTAGTAAGCTATATCTAAGCACTTATGCTAACAAAATAATTGTAAGTACTGAAAAGAGTATAAAGAGGAACACATTCATGACAGTGTTATGTATAACAGCAAAAACTTAAGCAATCTAAATATCCACTATTAAGGAAGTGATTATGTAAATTATGGGTCATATGATGAAATATTTTGCTGTTACTTATAATTATGGTGATTAAAGTGACATAAAACCATGCATGGTGCAAAAGTTAAGACAGAAAAAGAGAGGATACAAAAGTGTAAAAAAATTGAGTAGCTTGTAAGTGGTGGACAATACTCCAGTGTCGCAAAGTCGCTACCTACTTAAAACATGTTCTGATAGAAATATAGACGATATATAATTTTATTATTGTATACTATAACAATTATCCCTCTCAACCTTAATAGCTGGATACTGCTATCATCTCCTACAGTAGTTAGAGAACTAGATTTATAACTGGATCCTGAAGAGTTCTCAAAAATTACAAGTATTTGTGTTTTAGAGTTTGGATTGTTTTCTGTTTTCTTGGTAGAAACAAGGTCTCACTATGTTGACCAGTCTAGTTTCAAACTACTGACACCAAACAATCCTCCCACTTCAGCTGGTATTATAGAAGTGAGCCACCATGCCTGGCGTAACATATGTTGAAAATCAAAAACAGGAAAACAGCTATGTCAAAACCATTCAAATCCCTTAACTCAAAATTCATAGTGAAACAGTATATAATGTACATGATTGATTAGAGAAGATAAGCACTTAAAAGTAGGTTTAACCTACATTTTTGAACTATGACCAGCACTACACAATTAAAGTCTGTGTAACTTCAAAAATTACTTAATCTATTCTTTTCTATGTAACTCTTGTTTATATAATTATAAATGTATAGTTTAAAAACAGGTAAAATGAGGACCAATTGGAGGCTCAAACTTCACCTGTGTATAGACCACTTATATACCTAATCCTGACTTGTACTCCACATCTTTAAAATAAAATAAAATGTATAGTTTAAAAAGATTAGGTAGTCAGTTCTACCTAGAGTCTAGAGTTTCTGACATCTGCCTTAACCAGAGATTATATAAATATTAACCTATATTTCTTTTGAATGTTTGTATTGCTTAAATCTTCATGCTGTTTGAAATTTAATAGTGATATGAAATGTCACTTTTACTCAATTTTTCATGAGTTCCAATCTCATTTAGTTAAGAACTCAAATACATTTATAAAATTATATAAACTTGGGTTTGGTTTTAAACTTTATGTTCTACTAATCTCTCCTGGGATGTGCTATACTCTTTAAATTACTGCAGCTTTATAAGACATTATAAGTGTCTGTAAGAACAAAAAGACAGCAGACATTTTCAACTTATTATATTTCTACTCAAGGAAAAGGGAGGCCTTTCCATTTATTAAAATCTGTTCTAGCTCAGGTACAGTAGCTCATTCCTGTAATTCCAGTGCTGTGGAAGACTGAGGTGGGACGATCCCTTAAGTCCAGGAGTTTGAGATTAATCTCAGCAACTTAGTGAAAACTTATTTCTAAAAACAAACTAACAACTTCAAATGCAAAAGTATCTCACTGCCTGACTTCAAATTATACTACAAAGCTATAGTAACTAAAACAGCATAATATTGGCACAAAAACAGACAGATCACTATAACAGAACAGAGAACCTAGAAATAAAACCCATACCTACAACCAACTGATCTTTGACAAAGCTGACAAAAATAAGCAATGGAGAATTCAATAAATGTTCCTGGGAAAACGGGCTACTCATAGAAGAAGAATGAAACATGACTCCTACCTCTCACCATACAAAAATTAACTCAAGATAGATTAAAGACTTAAGTGTAAGACCCGAAATTATAAAAGTCCTGGGAGAAACCCTAGGAAACACTCTTCTGGACATTGGCCTAGGCAAAGAATTTATGATGCAATTGCAACAAAAAGAAAAATAGACAAAGGAGACTTAATTAAACTAAAAAGCTTCTAACAAACAATTAACAGAGTGAACAGAAAACCTATGGAAAGGGAAAAAAATATTTACCATTATGCCTCAGACAAAGGGGTAATATTCAAGAACCTATCAGGAACTCAAACAACTCAACATAAAAATAAATCAAAAAGTGGGCAAAAGACATGAACAGACACTTCTCAAAAGAGGACACACAAGTGGCCAACAAACATTTTTAAAATGTTCCAAATCACTAATCAGCAGGGAAATGCAAATTAAAATCAAAATGAGATAACACCTTACACCAGTCAGAATGGCTATTATTAGAAAATCAAAGAACAACAGAAGTTGTTGAGGTTATGGAGAAAAAGAACATTCACTCACTGTTGGTGAGATAAGTTCAACCTCTATGAAGACAGTGTGGAGATTTCTCAAAGAACTAAATTTTGAATTACCATTTGACCCAGCAATTGCACTACTTGAGATCTACCCAAAGGAAATAAATGATTATATAAAAAAAGATACTTATACTTGTATGTTCCTATTTGCAATAGCAAAATCATGGAACTGTGGAAGGGGGCTTAAAAAGACATCTACAATGTCAAAAATTAGGCTAAGCATAAACTCAGCCTTTGCACAGTTAAGCATGTACTCAGCCTTTGCACAGTTAAAAAAAGTTCCCTTCCTGGAAACTGGCAACAGCATCTGCTGGCTAGGTTAATCAGTTTAACAGCTTTTTTTGTTGCTTCTGTGAACCCTGCTAGCATTGCTTAAAAAGTACCTAGGCCTCCAGGATGTTGTGGTTTGGCCCACTTGGAAAGTCCCAATGTGGTTTTGCCCCATTTAAGCAAGCCCCTACAGCAAATGGGGGCCCTTGCTGTGGGACTGGCATGTCCAGCAGGCAAGTGGCCGCCGGCCCAACTCGTGGCTAATAAACCTCTCCTTTTTATAACTTGTACTTTTGGTGTCAGTATCTGTGAATTAAACATTCGGTCCCTATTTCAGAACCAACCTAAGTACTCACCAATGACTGACTGAATAAAGAAAGTGTAGTATATATACACCATGGAATACTATGCAGTCACTAAAAAGAGTGAAATAATGTCCTTTGCAGTGACATGGATGAAGCTAGAGAATATCATCCTAAATGATCTAACTCAGAAATGGAAACCAAAACACCAAATGTTCTCACTTATGTGCAGGAGTTAAATGGCCACAGAGATGGAAAGAACTGACACTGACGACACCAATAAGGAGGGGAGGTGTGGAAGTGGGTTAGGGTTCAGAAATTACCTATTGGATACAATGCTCACTGTCTGGGGAATGGACCATCTGAGACCCAATCCTCACAATTACACAACACATCCATGTAAACAAACATGCACTTGTACCTCTTGAATCTAAAATTTAAAAATAAAAAAAACTTATTAAAGTTAAAAAAATCTGTTCTAAAATATATTAGTGGAATCTTAGATTTTTTTTCCTCTTTTATGTAGGTTCAATAAATTCCTTTTTATTTCATGATATCTGATATATTGGGGACCTAAGGAGTCTATTTCCTTTATATTGTCTGACAATTGCTGGTGTATAAGAAGAAAGCTATGGAAAGTCTTTCTTCATTTTTTCAAAGGATAGTTATTTTTATTTCCAACTCAGTGAAAATGTTTATTTTTATATTAGAAAATATAGTTTATTTATAAGGTAAATTAGAAAAAGAGAGAGAGTGAAAAAGAGACTCACCTCCCCAAGGTAGGGGAGGGGAACAAAGCTTAAGAAAATAAGGTCTGGCCATGTGCACATGGCCACACCATAGCTTAGCAAGGCAATGGCCCAGTAAAAGTTTTTAAAAATGACTTCTTCACCAAATAACTGTTACCTCTATTACAAAATTGTTAAGATTATCAAATAACAGCCGGGCTCGGTGGCTCAGCCTGTAATCCTGCGCCTTTGGGAGGCTGAGGTGAGTGGATTGCCTAAGCCCGCGGGTTTGAGACCCGCCTGGGCAACGAGACCTCATCTCTACAATAAATCAAAAAATCAGCCGGGCGTGGTAGCACCTGCCTGTAATTCCAGCTACTTGGAAGGCTGAGGTGGAAGGATCGCCGGAGCCCAGCAGGTCGAGGCTGTGGTGGCCGGAAGCGGCCACTGCACTCCAGTCTGGTCGACAGAGTGAGACTCCAACTCAAAAAAAAAAGGTTATCAAATAACAATGACATATAATTCCAACTGCATCATTAATTTTATGACAGAAAACATTAAAGAAGAATCTGACTATGGAGATATATGAAAACCTGTAAATGATCACAAATACTTTTAAAGATTTTCCATACTGCATTTTTTTAAAAGCAAGATTTATTAAGAGGATAGAAAAGCTCTTAGAGTGGAATGGGACATGAGGGGGTTGCCCCATACTGCAATTTAAAAAAAAAAATTGTTTTAAAAATGTGGGGTACAATTCAGGGTTAAATACACAAACATTGATTATGCAGGTACCTTTGCTGATGAGTTGTGCCCCTCCCTCCCCTAACAGTTTCCCTCAATTGCCAATCTCACCCCCCTGACAATTTCCCACTACTGCCAATCTCTTTCTTACAGTATTATGATAATTGCTCAAGGTATGCTTATGAGTGAGAACATATGGTACTCTGTTCTTTGTTTCTATGTTAGATCACTGAGTATGATCAACTCTAAGTCCATCCAAGTTGCTGTGAAGTCCATATGTTTGTTCTTCTTTATGACTGCATAATATTCCACTGTGTATACGTACCACATTTTTTAAAACCAGCTCAGTTTTGATGGGCAGCAAGGTTGGTTCCATGTTTTTGCTATTGTGAATAGTGCCACAATAAACATTCATGTGCAGGCATCTTTTTTGTAAAATGATATGAGTTGCTCCAAGTATATTCCCAATAGGGGAATTGCTGGGTCATATGGCAGGTCAATTTCTAGTTCTTTCAGAAATTGCCACATTGTCTTCCAAAGAGGCTGTACTAGTTTGCATTCCCACCAGCATTGTAGAAACATTCCTTTTTCTCTGCATCCTTGCCAGCATCTGTTGTTGTTCGTTTTATTAATAATGGCCATTCTTACAGGGGTTAGGTGGTATCTCAATGTGGTTTTGATTTACATTTCTCTGAAGATTAATGAGGCTGAGCACTTTTTCATGTGTCTGTTGGCTGCCTGTATATCTTCTTTGAGAAGTGTTTATTCATGTCTCTTGCCCACTTTTTAATGGGGCTGTTGTTTTTTTTCCTTTCAACACATTTGAGTTCCTTGTAGATCCTAGATATTAGGCCTTTGTTAGATATACAGGTGGCAAATATTTTTTTTCCCATTCTGTGGGCTGTCTCCCAGCTCTCTTGATGGTTACTTTTGCTTTGCAGAAGCTTATCAGGTTGATGAGGTCTCACTTTATCCTATTTCTTATATGGACACTTAGGGTTCTGATCAGGAATTGGTTGTCAATTTCCATAACGGTGTCTTCTGCATTTTCTAAGATTCTTATAGTTTGAGGTTTTACGTTTGGATCCTTGATCCATTTAGAGTTAATTTTTGTGTACGGTGATAGGTAGGGGTACTGTTGCAGTATTCTGCCTGTGGTCAGCCAGTTTTCCCAGCACCATTTACTGAATAGGTTCTCCTCTCCCCAGTAGTTGTTGTTGGAGGTTTTGTCAAAGATGAGTTGGTTGAGAAATTGAGACTTTGCTTCTGGAATCTGTATCCTGTTCCATTGGTCTATATGCCTGTTTTTATACCAATACCAAGCTGTTTTGATTAATGTAGACTTATAGTCAAGTTTGAAGTCTGGAAGTGTGATACCTCCTGCTTTGTTTCTTATGCTAAGGATTGTTTTGGCTATTTCTGGTTGTTTATGTTTCCATATGAATTTCTGTATTATCATTTCCAGGTCTGAGAAGAATGATGCTGTTAATCTAATGGTTACTGAATTGAATGTGTAGAAAGCCTTTGGTAGGATGGGACATCTTAATAATGTTGATTCTTACTATCCATGAACATGGAATATATTTCCATTTGTTTGTGCCTGCTTGGATTTCTTTGAGTAGTGTTTTGTAGTTCTCATTGTAAAGGTCTTTCACTTCTTCGGTTAGGAAGATGCTGAGGTATTTCAATTTTTTGTGAGTTTTGTGAATGGGATTGTGCCTTTTATTTGGGTCTCTGCCTACTTGTTGTTGGTGTATAGGAATGCAACTGTCTTTTGCAC
>NW_007251208.1:349469-351079 GCF_000164805.1 Carlito syrichta | reverse complement strand
CCTGTAGTTCTCTTTTTTTGTTGGATCTTTACCCGGTTTGGGTATCAGTGTGATGTTAGCTTTGTAAAATGATTAGGGGAGAACTCCATCTTTCTTAATTGCCTGGAATACTTTCAATAGGATTGGTATCAGCTTCTCCTTGTACATTATGTAGAATTCTGCTGGAAAGCCATCCAATCCAGAGATTTCTTCTGTAGGCAGTTTTCTTATGACCAAGTCAATTTCCTGGGTTGTTAATGGTCTATTTAGTGTCTCAATGTCTTCTTGTTTCAACCTAAGGAATTGTGTGGTGTCAGAAACTCCTCCATTTCATTTAGGTTATCAAGTTTGTTTCCATATAGGTGTGCGCAGTATTCTCTGATAATCTTTTGTATTTCTTCGGGGTCAGTTGTGATTTGATCTTTTGAATTTCTGATTGTGTTTATTTGAGCTATTTCTCTCTTTTTCTTGGTCATTCTGGCTAGAGGTCAATTAATCTTGCTAATTCTTTCAAAGAACAAGCTTCTTGTTTTGTTCATATTTTTCTATGATATTTTTGTCTTCTATGTCTCATATTTGGGCTCTTATTTTGGTGATTTGGATTATTCTGCTAAAGTTGGGGTTTTGGTGGTCTTCTCTTTCCAGCTCCCTTAGGTGATTTGTTAGGCTCTCAACTTGTGATCATTCCATTTTCTTGATGTGTGCTTATAGAGATACAAATTCCCCTCTTAGAACTGTTTTCATGGCACCCTAGAGGTTTTGGTAAGATATTTCTTCATTTTCATGTTTCCAGGAATCTTTTAATTTCTGTTTTGGTTTCAGTGTTGACCCAGTAGTTGTTCAGCATCATGCTGTTTAGTGACCATGTCTTTGTGGGCTTTGGAGAAATTTTGCTGGTGTTGATATTTATTTTTATTTCACTGTGGTCTGAGAGGGTGCATGACAATATTTCAACCTTATGGAATTTGTTTATGCTTGATTTATGGCCAAGGATTTCATCAATCTTGGAGAACGTTCTATATGATTATGAGTGGAATGTATATTCTTTGGTTGTTGGTTAGAATAATCTGTAAGTATTAAGTCCATTTCGTAGAGTGTCAAGTTTAGGTTCTGGATCACCTTGTTGAGTTTTTGCCTCAATGATCTATCTAGGGTTGTTAGTGGGGATATTCAAGTCCCCAGCTATATTAGTGTTAGAGTCAATGTTTGTTTTTTAGTTTTCTTAGTAGATGCTTTATAAATGCTGGTGCTCCTGTGTTGGGTTCATATATGTTTCGGATGGATATTTCTTGTTGATGGACTGAACCTTTTATCATTATGTAGTGTTCTTTTGTATTTTTTCAAAATTTTTGATAGCTTAAAGGTTGTTTTGTCTGATATTAAGATTGTGACTGCTGCCTTCTTCTGTGATACATTTGCCTAGAAACTCATTTTTCATCCTTTAACTTTGAGTTTGTGTATACCCTGTGGTAAGACAAGTTTCCAGGATGCAGCAAATAATTGGGTCTCAGATTCTTATCCAGTTTGCCATTCTGTCTTTTCAGTGGTGCATTTAGTCCATTTACATTCAGGCTGTTTATTGAAATGGGATTGCTTATCCCTGTCATGAGGTTCTTATAAGGTTTTTCTTT
>NW_007251208.1:247859-349359 GCF_000164805.1 Carlito syrichta | reverse complement strand
ATTCTTTTTTTTTTTTTCTTTCTTCTGTGCTTAATACCTTTTTAAGTGTCTCCTGTAGAGTTGGTCTGGAAGCTACATAATCTCTTAGGGATTAGATGTCTGGGAAGTATTTTAATTCTCCATCATGGATGAAGCTGATGCTGGCTGAGTAGGAAATTCTTGGTTGAAATTGTATATCTAGAGGATTTTGAATACGGGATTCCAGTCCCTTCTTGCTTGTAGTATTTCTGCTGCTATTCTGATTGGTTTTCTCTGGTAGGTAGTCTGACTTTTTCTCTTGCTGCCTTTAGGACTTTTTCTTTTGTGCCTACTTTATGCAGGTGAATTACTATGAGATTAGGGGATGGTCTTCTCATGTGATGTCTTGTGGGGGTTCTCTGTATCTCTTGTTCTTGGCTGGTCACATCTCTGGTGAGATGGAGAAAGTTTTCTCGGATTACCTCCTGGAATGCTTGCTCCATTGTTCCCCATTTCCCTTTCTTCTTCTGAGATATCAATCAAGCATAGGTTAGGCCTCTTGATATAATCGCACATTTCTTATAGGCTTTGTTTTTTCTTTCTGAGTCTTTGTTCTATGTTTTTTACATATTGGGTTAATTCCATATTCTGGTCTTCAAGTTCTGAGACTCTTTCTTCAGCTAGATTAATTCTGCTTTCCATGCTTGTCATCTTATTTTTTTTTTTTTTGGATAAAATTCTTTATTGCCAAAATCCCTGTTACAAGTTCTTTCGGTGTTGCATCTTGTCTTTCTTGAGTCTTATTCACTCTTTCTATCCATTCCCTAATCCCTGGCATATTCTTGAGCCAGTCATTGGTGACTTCCATTGTTTGGGCTCCATTGTCTGATTTTTCAGGAGATTTCTCTTTGTTACACCTGAATTTGTCTTTGGTCTTCCTTTGGCTTTTCCTCATTTGTGACAGATCTTGCTTTTCTATTTAGTTCTGTTATTCACTGTCAGTAGGAGAGACTTTCCCTTCTGATGTTTGCTCAGCCCTCTATTCTTCCCTGATCTGGGCTCTGGATTTGTTCTATTTTGAAATAGGACTGTGGGTGGGAAGCTTTGCTGTCTCTTGTAGTTTTTGAAAGTCAAGTAAGGTGGGATGGGGTGATAGGATCCAGAAACTACAATTACACTGTTCACTGATTGTGGAATGTGTTCCCTGAGACCCACTCTCCACCACCACTCTATATGATGATGCAAAGCAGAAACCAATGCAGAAAATAACTAAACAAACACATATACACACATACACACACATCTCAAAACAAACTGGAATAACAACAAAGTGTAACAAAACAAAGAACAAAAACAAAAAGGCCAAGAAAACCAAACACAAAGTTATTGGACATACACACACATATGCCTAGCACAAAGTTATTGGACAAGAAAAACAGAAAGACCAGAAAAGGAAAAAAAAAAAAAAGAATTCATATTGAATCCTCACACATGTATTGACACACACCTTAAGCTATAAAATAAATAAATAAATAAAATAGAACAAAAGAGCAAAAACAAACTAACAACAACAAAATTGAAAGATGAACACTTAGCCGGGCTCGGTGGCTCAGCCTGTAATCCCACGCCTTTGGGAGGCTGAGGTGAGTGGATTGCCTGAGCCTGTGGGTTCGAGACCCGCCTGGGCAGCGAGACCGCATCTCTACAATAAATCAAAAACTCAGCCGGGCATGGTAGTGCATGCCTGTAATTCTGGCTACTCAGAAGGCTGAGGCGGAAGGATCACCAGAGCCCAGCGGGTCGAGGCTGTAGTGGCTGGGAGTGCCCACTGCCCTCCAGTCTTGGCGGCAGAGTGAGACTCCAACTCAAAAAAAAAAAAGAAAGATGAACACTTAATCATTCCCATACACACATAAACAGAAATAAACAGAAAACAACAAACAGAAGAAGAAAGAAGCAGAAAATGAAAAGAAAAAAGGGGGGATGCAGAACAAATCCTCACATACACATTCATCCACAAAGGAAAAATATTTTAAAAATAGATGAACTAACAAACAGGCAAAAAAAATTTTTAATTAAAAATTTAAAAAAACCAAAAACCTGCCTTCTTTGTGGCAGGTTTTGTAATTGCTCCTCTAATCTTGTTTCTCCTGTAGAGCTTCCACCTCTTTCACTCTTTTCCCAGTATCTGGAACAGGGAAGGAGGAGGGGCAGTGGAGGTGGGTGGGGATGCAGTCGTCTCCTCCTACTCTCCTTTGGTCAGGGAGATCTCCTCCAATGGGGAGGTGTGGGATTATCTTTTCCCCAGGTATACATTCGCAGGGGGTGTCCCAGCTAGGGCTGTCCTGGAATGGAGTTCTCCCATTGCAACTGAAGTCCAGGCTCTGCCTGGGTTTGTCCCTCTCAGTCATGGCCCAGCAGTGTGGGTGTGAAGTTCAGCAGATTTCTGGGGAAAAGGGCGTTTGGGTCAGCCCCAGACTCACCAGTGAACTCTTTGGAGTTCTTCTTTGTTCTTTTCTGGCCACACCATTTGTCCCACAGCTGTATCAGGTTAGGGGATGGGTGCCTGGGACTCAGCACTTGTCAGGTCCTTCCGAAGTTTGTGTTTTCAGGATATTCCCTCTAGGTCACAATCAACCCCTGAGTAGTTGATCTGCTAGTCACAGAGATGGGGTCTGTTGCTTTGTGGTGAGCAAGTCAGAGCACTTTCCTGCCTCACCTTCAAGATGGTGGTATGGTGCCTCTCTTGTCCTCTTTGGTGGGACTCAGCCTCTGGGCTTCCTCCTCAGCCCCTGCTGCCAGTGCCTGGCAAGGCGCTGAAGTGGCAAAGCAAAGCCTGTTGTTGGCAGTCTTTCCTGCTGCAGTGGTGAGGCAGAGCCTGGGTGGTAGTCTCTCCCTGCCACTTCATCACAGGAAAACTTTTGTACATTGGAAAAAAAACGGTGCTTGGCTTCTGTGACCTGGGAAAAGCCAGGGACCAAGCAGAGAAGCTGCAGCACCAGCTGTTTTACCAGGGCCCTGGCTGCTTGCTGATGAGCCCCCACTTAATCAGTCTGTCCCAACATCTTCTTCCCAGGAAGAGTTTGTTGACTTAAAAAAATTGGCGCTCAGCTTCTTTGTCCTGGGAATTGCTTGGGTCCAAGCTCAGCAGCTGCAGCACTAGCTACTGCAGCAGTAGAGCCCTGGTTGCTAGCTACCTAGCCCTCACTCAGTCAGTCACTCACACACCTACTCACTCACCAGTACTTATACAAAATTTTCCATACATTCACTCACTCACACCAGGATTGGCATAGTCCAACTGGATCAGCCACCATCTTCCTGACCTCTCCGTACTACAACTTCTTAAAACAATTCAACTATAGCTAAATAACCATTCTTACAATTCAACCATTTTAAAATTAAAATGATAAGACAGATTCATCAAGGAATTAAATAGAATAAAAGCTTTGGTTCATAACTCAAACACCCAAACACCCAACTGATTTGAATATTCTCTTGAGAAACAGAAAATCTTACCAAAAGTTTCTTGTATTAGATTTCAAGTAGATCTGAGGTCATTCCTGTCCTATGGAGTCCTTTGCTCAAGAAACTACAGTAAGGACTATACTGAGTGATTTTTAATTATTCATATTTGGTGAGAAAGTAGATAGGTGCCCTCCCCAAACTCATTAAGAGGAATCAAGAGGGAATAAAGATACTTGAGAATGAAATATAGTGAGTTGGTCAGAAAGACCTCATGGTATCCTTAAAAGAGTCTAACAATATCATCTGTTATTGTGTGCCCTCTTGGGGACTGGGAACCAGGAAACTTGCCTGGTTGACTAAGGGCATACAACTGTGTCCCTGCTCTGTGTAGCTATGGTTCTGCAGGAAAGTCTAGCATCCTTTAGCTACATTAAAGAAAACTGTACCTATTGGCATCTATTAGTCATTGTCCTGCACATAATGATCACACATACTCTGAAGTTATTAGGAATGTGTGTACATAAAGCAGTTACATTAATAGCATGTGTAAAACATACCAACTAGATACAATATCCCACTATTATAAACAAACAATACTATCTCTTTTTAATCAAATAATGTAACACTCACTGAAAATAGGAATTAAGTTTAATAAGATAGAATTACTAAGAGCCTCATTATTAATTACATAAATAGAAATTAAATAAACAGCATTTAAAAACAATGCTAAGCACTGAATAAATGCTCTTTAAAGTAGCATTCTTGGTTAATATGAGCAATTAAAACAGTTTTATGAAAAACTTTTTAAGCAGAAGACCACACTTATAGAAGAGCAGCTTTTGATATTTAAAACATTCAACATTTCTAAGTTACTTCAAGGGTCCAAGTTTATTAAAGGTATATAACACTGATGTACTTAAGCCAAAGAATAAGAGAAGAATGACGACATGGGTGGCTGGTGGCTCATCATTTACTATTATCCAAACTACAAGAGGGAAAGAAACTTACTTTGGGAAATTCAAGTGTATGATTCTAATAGGCTGCTACAAATCCAGAGACAGACTTGGGAGTAATTAACATAGAAGTGGCAGAAGATGCTATGAGAATGAATGAGCTTATGAAGGTTGCCTTCTAAAATGTCATGATAGTGTGGTCTTGTACCTTCCAAGTCGAGACCTATTCATGTGTCTTTATCCTTGTTGTGTACTTAAATGCATGTATTTTAAAAGATTTAAATCAATATATTGAGATATAGTTACATGTAATACAATGCACTCATTTCAATCGTACGGTTCTGTGAATTTTTAAAAATGCATGTAATCCTGTAACTATCATCACAAAATGCAGAACTTACCAATACATCAAAAAGTTTCCTTATTTAAGACCCTAATAATACCCAAAGTAATCTACAAATTCAGTGTGATCTCTAACAAAATCCTAACAACATTTTTCAGAAACACAAAAAAAATCCTAAAATTTTAAAGGAATATCTAGGGACTTCAAATAGCCAAAACAATTTTGAAAAAGAAGAACAAGGTCTCATACTTCCCAATATCAGAAATTACTACAAAGCTATGACAATCAGAAGAGCATGGTTCTGGCATAAAGACAAACATACAGACCAATTGACTGGAACAGAGTGCCTAGAAACAAACCTTCACATATACAGTCAAATGCAACTGCATATTTGTTATTCATGTGAAAATAGATGAGCTATTAAAAACTTCTGTAACTTGTTATTTTATGTAAACTGCAGCTTGAACTTCTTAATGTATCAGGATGTGGATTTATATAATTCTTTTCAAGACTGTAAAGCATACTCCTTGTATGTCTGATCTTTGATTTATTCAACCGCTCTTCTCATGATGGGTTTTAAGGTTGTTTCTGTGTTAACTATCACAGGCAATGCTGCAGTGGACAGCTTCATATATATTCAACTGTTTTTACATAAGTATTGAAAAGAAGAAAAGATAAAGGACAGAATTCTAAGGCAGCCCCAAATCTTCAACTACTCTTAAACATAAAAGGTCATCCTAAGTAAACAGGTTCATTGATAAAAAAATGTTTACCTTTCTAGTAAATAAAATGTACTACAAATAGTTCTGTTATAACCAGAAGTCAAAATTGTAAAATAACTCACTGCTATATAAAATCCAAAGTTATTTGCTAGAATTTTAAAATGTTATTATAAACAATATTGTTCCTTTTATTCTTAATAGCTAATTTGTAGAAGTTTTAAACTTCTTTTATATGCTGAATATATTTTTAAACAAATTTTACATACATCTAATTAAATTAGTTTAAACTGGGTGTTTATAAAAATGGACTTATCACCATATTGTTGACATACTGTGAAAGCAAATGAAATCTCAATTTGCAGTATCTAAATTGAGTATAGAGGTCAATAATACACCAAATGCAAGAGAGCTATGGCAGTGAATAAATTATGTCACAACTTTCTATGTCATGAGGGTAACATTTATCCCACAAGTCATGTTGTTATTTAAGACATCAAAGTGTACTAATTTTATCTTTTTAACAAAACTAAAGAAATTATTCTACACAGTAATATAACAAAGATAACCCAAATGAAACTCATGACACAAATGTCACAATAATATTCTAAAGTTCCACATAAACGTATAAAAAAGGTCAAAAACATGAAATTAAAAAATGACATAAAAAGTCACAGTCACACTATATGAGCTCTTGCCTATTGTCAAGTACAGTGGCAGTGAGGAGGGCTAGGGTGCAAATCCCAGGGACAGTTTCTGGGCTTGAAAGCCAACTCCAGCATGCAAAAGGACCCTTGAGAGGCAACTTCACTATAACTTAATAACACTTTCCTCATAACATTGTTGACGCATAAGTGAAGGTTATTCATGTTAGTACCCATAAGAGAACAGCACTGGTCACACAGAAAGTAAACACATGATGTTAGTCATTTCTATTAATAGTCCATACTAATATAGTGCTATGACTTAAGAAAAATTACATCCATCTAAACATTGATAGTTTAGAATATTGATGTTTCAATCCATTTCATTAAATAGTGATACTAAGATCCAGGCAATACAAAAAACTACAAAGAGGACAAAAGAGACAGGAACTAACAGCAAAGCATAGCAAAGGAAAAAGGTGGGGGGCGAGAGCAAGAAAGAACGAAAGAGGGAAGGGTACTGAGGATTTGAAAAGAAGAGAGGAAGAGAGAAAAAAGAGAAGAGAGAATTAAAGAAAGGCCAACATGCCACAGGCAAAGAGAGTTATAAACTGAGTTACTATCCAGGGCAGTGGCTCCTGCCTGTAATCCCAGCACTTTGGGGGGCTGAGGGAGAATGATGACCTGAACCCAGGGGTTTGAGACCAGCCTGGGCAACATGGCGAGACCTTGTCTCTATAATAAATCAAACATATTAGCCAGGCATGGTGGCACGTGACTATGGTTCCACTACTTGGAAGGCTTGGGCGGAAGGCTCTCCTGAGCCCAGCGGGTCGAGGCTGTGGTGGCCATGAGTGTGCCCATGCACTCCAGCCTGTGCGGCAGTGAGACTCCGACTCAAAAAAGAACAAACAGAGTTACTGTATTTTTGCAGGGTACCTTTTAAATCCTTCCTCTAAAAGTAATTTTTAGCAGAAAATACTGATATGATGCAAATTTTAATAGAAGGACTAGAAAATATGCTTTAAATTAACTAAGGTTTTATCATTCTAGGCTTTTGGGAGAATCTTTGAAAAAAACTTTTAGTACAATGGAAAGATAATGCAAAGTTTTTTGTTTCTTCAAACATGACAAGAGCTGAGCATGGTGATATGTGTCTGTAATCCCAGCTATTCACAAGGCTGAGATTGGAGGATTGCTTGAGCTCAGAAGTTTGAGTCCAGCCTGAAAAACATAGTTGGATTTTGTCTCAAAAAAAAAAAGGAAGAAGAAGAAGAAGAACAGAAACCTTGGGATGACATTTCATACTTCAAAGCAGAAAAACATTTTGGAATGAGTTGGGGTGGGTAATGATAACTTTCATAATAAGGGAAAAATCTTATGGGTCTCACCTTCATTCTCTCTTATTGTCTCATAGATATTTCCCTTCCCCTTCAAAGAGATAGCTTCCATTTTGTGGCTGTAAAGATTGTAAAAGCCTCAAGAATAATTGGATAAAATTGTCCTTTAAAGTCTGTATTTCTTTTATGAAGTATTCATACCATTAAACCTCCATATCCAGAGTAGAAAATCACATTACATGTGTACCTTTTCCTTCTGGGAAAGCCTAGCAAGCATGTTAGCACAAAATCAGGTTTCAGAAATAATAGAAGAGGTAATCTCTCAGAAGTATTTTACTCTCTTTTCCTCATAGCAGGATAGTTCAAAGACATTAGCTTGACATACCTAACTTTAAAGAGAACAATGTGTCACATCTTGTATTACAATTTTACTTGGTCAGGGCTGTACAAAAAAGTGTAACTTTTTCTAAGCTGAAAACCAATATAAAAAAATACATAGGAAAACAACCTAAATAATCAATATGTAAGTTAATTTAGCTTTGAAGTATAAAGCTTGTTATACACGTGCAAATCCCCAGAATGAGGTCTGAATAATAAAATGCAATGATGTGGAAATGAGCACAACCATACATACCACATACGCTGATACTTACTCATCTTTACAGAAATTTACCAGTATGTTATGTTCATACTGTTCCTATACCTTCCACTTGGAAACTTATGTGAGAATATCAGGCTACCTGTTCTGTGACATAAAAGGGAAAGCTGGAAGTCTTATATGAACTGACAAAAAAAAATTTCAAATGCAGCATGGATACATTATCTTTTAAAGACATAAAGCATGCTACAGACATTTAAAATAGAAGGTTGCAAAATTATCACTAGGTCATCTGTTCAGCATACTACTACTATTAGTAAGTTGGGGTGTCCATCAGTAACTAGTACTTGTTTTACCAAATATCCTCCAACAATTAATGCCTAATTTGATAGAACTTTAAGGGGACGGGGGGACTACTCTTTTGTGGCTAGTGATGTGAGGGGGTAAAAATGTTTTGCTTTATATTTTTTAATTTGGAGGCCTTGGAATTGCCAAATACTATAATGTTAGAACAGTCTATTCTATTCTATTCTATTTATTTATTTATTTATTTTGAAGTTGGGGGTCTCACTCTGTCACCCAGGCTGGAGTGCAATGGTATGCTCATGGCTACTGCAGCCTTGACCTGGTGGCCTGAGACGATCCTTCTGCCTCAGCCTTCCAAGCATCTGGAACTACAGGCAGGTGCCACCACACCTGGATAATTCTTAGATTTACTATAGAGGCAAGTTCTCACCATGGTGATCCCAGACTGGTCTCAAATTCCTGGGCTCAAGCAATTCTCCTGCTTTGGCCTCCCAAAGTACTATTCTTAATTGCTTACATTTGAAAGCAAATGCTCCTCAGATGTTTCCAGCTACTAGAAAGGCAAAAGAGTCCTGGTCCTATCTTAGAGCAGCAATAAGGAATGGTTTAAGGGGGGAATACCAAAATCATCTGCCCATGTTTATTGCATTTCCCCAGGAATGGCCCTCCTGAAATCTTCCTGCAGATAACACAGCTTTTTTTTTTCTTTCCTAAGCGACAGTTTCGTTATCTGACATAAAAAGAATTTCAAACTGCAAATAAGTCTCTTTTTTACACAAACATCCCAGATGCCAGAGGGGGGAGAGTAAACTGAGACAACTTTTTGAGTGGGTAGAGAAGAGTTCTAAAAGCACCAGGCACTCAACAAGGGTATGATGCATGGAACGAAGGCAAGTAGGTACTCAAGTACTTGGTGAGGGCTTCAACCACCCCAGGAACCCCCAGTGGAATCCCAGCAGTGTAGTCCACTGCCGAGTGGAGATAAATCACAAGCAGCCCCGGGAAGAATCTGGTCAAGCAGCGGTATCTGGGAATCTTCACAGACCAGACAGTCATTGTCGGTATCTTGCTGCTTCTGGTTCCTATGTGGTCTACCTGACTACTCGGGAAAAAAAATCCCTACCTTCTATGGATATCTGACGGCCAGTAGCAACTAACTTTTTAGTAAGATATCTTGGAACCAAAATGTCTCTCTCTCAAACACACACACTCACACAGGTTTTTAAAGCTTAACGGTAATTAAATTGATTTTTTTGGAAAAAGTTTTTGACACTCATACAATAACAGTTCTGTTAAGATTTTAAAGGAACAGAAATAAAGCAACTATTATGACCTATGTTTCTCTATTTGCATTTGTGCATGCTCTGGCAGGAGAGTCAATACACCCCTATTATGTGTCATCATGTGTATGAACGATGAAAATACAAAAATTAAGGAAAAATGCACCCTGGCCTCCAGAGACTGAGGCTTGTGGCAAAAGAAGTTTGAAATGTAAACAAATACTAGAGCTCTGAGAAAAGATGCTGAGTGGCCTTTCCTTTAGGGCAACAGTCTACTACATTACCTTTCTGGGTTTATGATTGCTCTTAGCACCTACTGGTTCACACCCACTGCAACCAGTGTTGAGCTCTGGACATAAAAGATACACATGACAACGATATGTAAGAAGAATATGGGTCCTGGAATGTAAGAGGGCTGGGTTTGAATACTGGGTACCCTCCCAAGGACTGAGTTATTCAGGTTTGTGTCTTAGTCCATTTTGTGTTGCTAGAAAGGAATCCTGATAACAGGTAATTTGCAAATAGAAAAAGTGTATTCAGCTCATGATTCTGCTGGCTGGAAGACTGGGCATCAGGTGATGGCTTCAGGTTGCTTTCACTTGTGGTGGAAGATGTGGGGGAGCGGGCATGTGCAGAGATCACATGGTGAGAGAGGATGCAAGAGAGAGGAGGAAGTTTAAAAACCAGCTCTTGTGGGAACTTACAGACTAAGAACTCACTTCCCTCATCCATTGACCCATTAGTCCCCGCCTCCAACACTGGGGATCACATTTCAACGTGAGAGTTGGAGGGGAAAAACATCTGAACAATACGTTAAATATGTATGTTAAGTTGCTGTTGTTGTTGTTTTAAGTCTGGGTCTCTCTCTGTCCCCAGGCTGGAATGCAGTGGCATGATCATGGCTCATCACAGCCTTGACCCTCTGGGCTCAGGCGATCCTTTTGTCTCAACCTCCCAAGTAGTTGGGACAATAGGCACCTGCCACTATGCCTAACTAGTTTTTTGTAGAGATGAGGTCTGGCTACAGGCTGGTCTCAAACTCCTTTGCTCAAGTAATACTCCCTCCTCAGCCTCCTAAATTGCTGATATCACAGGCTTGAACCACCATGCCTGGCCTGTATGTTAAGCTTTTTAAAGACCTCTTTTCTTATCTGGAAACAGGAACACTAGAAAACTTGCCTCATATAACTATTCAGAAAAATAAGTAAAGTCAATAAGCAAACACCTGTCACCATATCTGGCAACTTAGAAAGCTTACAGAATAAATGCTTGTTCTCACTCAGTTCACCTGAACTACTGCCATGGTCTGAATGCAGGTATCCCCCTGAAGTGCATATGTTCAAATCCTAACTCCTTAAAGGATTGGTAGCAGCAGATGGGGACTTTGGGAGATGATTACATGGGACTCATCATTGTGTCTACTCCTGGTTCAGCAGAAAATTATTTTGGACTACTTCATAAGAATTAAACGCTACATGATAGCATAAGTAGTAATCATGTTTCATCTCTGAGATGAATCTGATAGTTTTTTAACTTCACTAAAATTTTTTCTCTGAAATAAAAAATGAAATAATGAGGCAAAGTCTATTTAAACATATTGCAAAACCAAATGTTGCTTAAAGTTTAGAAAACAGTTTGTCTTCAAAGTCTTGTACTACCTTACATTCAGTTAACCAATCAAATAATATGTCTGATATGTTTATAACTTTGGAAGAATCAGAAATGTAACTGAAAATTTGTATTTCAATTTATTCAGGTAAAAATCCATTCAGCATTTTTTTTCCTATGAAAGCATACAGAGCATTTGGCAAAGGTAGACTTGGCATGTTTTAAACTTTACTTTTGAAAAGGGAATAAAATAAAGATGAGACATAACCCTAATAAAACATTTTCTGGGTACTTTGACCACAAAAAATCATTTATGTTTACAAAACAGAAGGAATTTAGTTGCCCGGTTAGATATTTAATTATTTTGGAACTACCATTTCCTTTTTCACACATTACCTATACGAATATATTTCTTGCTATTGCTTTGTTAGTCCTTATTTACATATGCAAAAGTTAGAAGTAAGCAATGTGGGTGGAACATGTTTAATCAAAAACAATCACAGTTGTATGCTTGGTGAAATAAAAATATTCCACCTTTGCTATGAAGATGTCTTTTTGAAATATGCTCCCCATGTTTTTTAAGATGAAAATATTATAATACCTTTAGGAACATTAACATTCTAGCTTACATTTAAGGAATGCTTTCTCCAATAAACCCTATGTACTTTACAGAAGAGGTTTTAATAATATATGCCATTTTTGTTGCTGCAAAAATGTTCTGGATGTGTATGGTAGGATGTCAATATATTATTTGCAATTTGTGAAGGGAGATTTGGGGCACAGAATGTGATTTGTATAATGTCACTCAGCAGATTGTATTTAATTGTGTAGTAGGTTGAAATTAGAGTGACAACTGGCTCCCAGCCACTATTAAGTCCTTTCAGACTCATGTTAAACTTTCTCATGAATGAATATTAGAAGGCCAGTCAGTGTCTTCTTATAGTTTTATGCTTATGGATAATTTCGTTAAATCAATATCCTCCCTATAAAGGAACTACTCTCACTGATATTTCATTAACGGATTCAAGATAATACTGTTGTCAGTTATGGGGGACCAAATGCTTCACCAAATAGAGGTTAGTCACTGAGCTGGATACTGAGGGTGTGAAGCTGAGTAAGACCTGGCCTCTGTCTTCAGGAAGGTCACAGCTTTTGAGGGGAGGCACACAAAGAGACAGCTAACTCAAAAGTACAGTGAGAAATCTGGGAACTAGGAACACACACATATGCTGGGAAGCTCAAAAAAAGCTTCACAGAGAAAAAGCACCCTATACTGAGCCTTCAAGGAAAAATAGAGTAGGTAGTTAGGGGCAGAATGAAAGGAAGGCTGGCCACATGCAAGGACAGTGTCCTTCTCCGGGAGAGTACCTGTACCTGGTGGGGGCATTTGAAGTGTGTGTGGACAGGGATCAGGGAAGCTAAGTAACCTGAGATGCAAGGGATAGTTCCATGGATAGAAACTACACTCACTCAAATGCCACTGCATGCTTGCTCGGACATGCTGTAGGATACAAAACCTAAGGAGGAGTCGCAGAAGTGCAGAGGTAAGTGGAAATCAGACCAGACAGAGGCTCCTGAAACAGACCCAGTAAGGGCCTAAATCAAGCGCTAGCCATGATGATTTGGCATAAAAGGCATATTTGCTGAGCACTAAGGAGGTAGAATCAACAGGATTTAGATGTGGGGATCAGAAAGAGGAAGAAAGAATAAATGCCCAAGTTTCTGTCTAGGACACCTCTGTAGATAGAAATACCATATACTGAGAGGATAAACAGAAAAGAAGGAATATATTTAAAGGTGAACTATATGTGTTTTTATTTTGAATGTGCTGAATTTCAAGAGTTTGTAAGATATGCAAGTGAAGATATTCAGATTGAAGAAATACCTGGATAACTAACAGGTAAATTATGTCAACTGAAGAATTTCTATTACCAAGCATTCTTTCTGAACTTGAAAATGATGTCTTTGTGTTATTTCACAGGAATAAGTCCTTCAAAAAAGTTTCTTTGAGAGGGAAAATACATATGATATGAAATGTGATACTTACATATTGAAGTAACAGAATATATCTGTCGCCTATCTAATTACAGAGGGTGATTATATTTTACTGTGAAATTCTTGCACATCCATGCCATATGGATAAATATTTCTAGATCAGATTAATTACCTACCTTGTAATATATCTTAATTCACATAAGTAGTGCTATAGAACTGTGAACTGTTTTGATCAATTTATAGGAATGTGCTGATTACTACATCTTTCCTCTTTAGATTGGTTTTAAGAGAAGGATGATTATAAAATGGATGGATACTCTTCAAACAGGCCATCAGAAGCTACGTACTAGAAAGAAAATAAAGCCAAACAGCACACACAGTAGCTAAGTAAAGGAATTAGCCTCTTCGTGGACAAAAAGAGCAGCCCCATGGAATCAAAACAACAAAGCCAAGCTCAGCTTGGTGTAAATAAGCTTTCTCTGTCTAAAGATCCCTCCAACTGTGCGAAAACAGCAAAGGTCACTGGCTAGGTTGGGGACCTTCTCTGAAAACCTGAGCCATGAAACACTCACAGATATGCCCAAGAAAATATTAATGATGAAATTTTAATGTAATCACCAATCTGTCTGATGATGGGGGAAACAAGCCCATCTGTTCGTCAGTCTCATCACAAAAGTGACTAATCACATTAAGTCCACAAACTTGCTCTGAGCCTTCCAGAAATACTGTTACTTCTGCAATTTTAATAAGTTTGCAGCAGCAGAAATCAGGACCCTTACTCTAAGCTGTTTATAATTTTAGTTCCACTATTATTAGGGTATATGCCTAGCAAGGAGCTCAAGTAAATGGTCAAGCCCAACAAAAACTTGCTATGACGTGTTTGTTCATAGCTGAACCTAGAATAACATATTTGTTTTGGTCCTATTACCAAAAAACGACAATGAGCCTCTCTCCCAGAAGTTGGTTCAGGGACCTTCACACAGAATCTAGTGTTTGCAGAGACAGAAAACAAGAATGAGGCAACTTAAAACATGTAAAACAAATAAGTAAGTAATTGGATGCAAATGTTTTGAGTTTTCAGACAAAACATACAGGTAAAGTTGCTTAATACCAATGTATTTGTTGACCTTTAGTTACTAATTTTAACAAACACAATACATTATTTTAAAAACAGTGTTTAAAAAAGTAAGTGATGACAGGTTAAGCTCATACGTCATTAGAATTATACTCGTAGTGAACAAATATTGTTTTACCTTTTTTGTTCCTAGACACCTACCCTACTTGAAAATGAAGAAACACAGGCCATAAGAATAAGAAAAATGTAGATGACTCCATCTCTACATTCTGGCAGAGCTATATAAAATTTGAGATTTTTTTCACATGCAAATATTAAAATTTTTGAAGATTCTTATGAGAATTTGCCAAATTCAATATGATCCAAATGCTGCCATCTGCCAGGAAAGCTATATTATGGTAAAAAGAAGAAAATTAAACATTAGAACACAGTGAGAATTTCACATACTTGCTCCAGGTAAAATTTTGCTATTTTATAAGCCAAAAGACTTCAAATCTTTGCCAACCAAATCCATCTTGCATTTTATGTAATAAGAAAATCTGAGCCAGGAAAACAAAAGTGTTACTTGTCTAAAAATTGACTAATTCTTCACTTTCTTTTTTGCCATGCTTACCACCACTGTAATATCTTTAGTGGTCTTAAGACTTTCTGAGAGCAAAATAAGTTAAAAATAGGCTGGTCTTTCCATCTTTAAAAAAATCTCTTTAAATAATGTTATACAAATACTTTTGCAGCAATGTTTCTAGAGCCTATAGTTTTAATGTGGATGATATGCAAGTGCAAAAACAAAAACAAACAAAAAAAGCAAAAACTTAAAGTTTCCATAAACTTATTCTTTCCTGAAAATAAAACCAAACAATTAAAAATACTGTTTTATCTTCTAGGTAACAGCATTTCTATACTTAAAATTTTTCTTCAAACTTCAATGGGAAGGAGAAATTATCATGAACAATATGTCTCATACTACAAAAGTTACCTGGTTACTGCCAATACTTTGGAAGATTTAGGTCTCCTTTTTAAACAGAAAAGTTTAGAAATTTGATTTTTAAACTCTATTTAAAAATAATCAGCTTGAGGGCAACCCTCTCAAGTCCCCTTTCACTGTGGAGCTTTTCTGTCCTCTTAATAAACCCAGTTTTATCACTAAAAAATAATAATAATTAATAATATTAATAATCAGCTTGCCATTAACCTTACTAAGTAACTGAGTGACACAAAGACTCACAAAATATGAGGAGGAAAATCACTGTCATAGTTATATTAATAACAGTTTCTCAGTAAAGAAAAAATGTCACCTAGGTGATTTGAGCTGAAAATTTCCTTTAAAGCAGGAAAACCTATAGCAGATTCATATACATATAAAATAATTGTATAATGCATAGATCAGAATTATGACCAAAATGAAGGAAAAAGGGGTCTTTTTTAAAAATGAGAATTACCCCATTTGAATGTATGAGATAGAAGATGTACAGTGTACATTTGAAATAAATTTCACTTGCAAAGAATGTCCATCTTCATATTATAACCATTGCAATTGTATTGCCCAAAATTAGATAACTGAAAAAAATCTCTAGATGTATATATACAAAAGCACACATACTGGATTTTTTAAAAATAAACAATTTTTCTATGAAGGTATATATAAGTCAATAGAATAAATATAAAAATTGAAAAAATAAGATAATATGCTGTACCGACATTATACTATGCTTAAGTCAAAATGTGCTAATAAAAAAAGAATGCTCTGAGATCAACCTGGGTATACAACCTTCAAGTTGAACTGGCCTTGAGACATCAGTCAGAGTTCTGGGACAGAGAAAGGTCAGGGAAAGCACCTTGTGCACACACCTTGTGTACAAATACAGAGGTGGCAGACACTACAGCATTTTTGGTTCCCACTCTGCTTGGATCTTGAGTTCACCAAGATCATCTGAATACTCTGATTTCCAGAAACAAACTTGTTATCTTCTCACTCCTGAAGACCAACAAAGAATTCCAAGAGGCCGTGCTTGGTGGCTCAGCCTGTAATCGCAGCATTTTGGGAGGCCAAGGCAAGTGGATTGCCTAAGCCCATGGGTTTGAGATCAGCCCGGGCAACTTGGTGAGACCTCGTCTCTAAAATAAATTAAAAAAAAAAAATTCTCCAGGCACGGTAGCACACGCCTGTAGTTCTGGCTACCTGGAAGGCTGAGGCAGAAGAATCACCTGAGTACAACAGGTCAACACTGGGGTGACTGTGAGTGTACCACTGTACTCCAGCCTGGGCAATGAAGTGAGACTTCAACTCAAAAAAAGAAAAGAGAAAAAAAGAATTCCAAGATATTTGTGTGACCTTCAGATTTCCCTGTATCCGAAAAATTACCAGTAATCTAGGGTTGAAGTCAATTTAGGATGATGCTTGCTTTTGTTGATCCAGATGTCAACTGCAGTGGGAGTCCTCAGCTACACTTAAATTCCACAATTTCATAACAGGGAATAGTCAAGCACCCTGTTTGTAATGTATTAACATGGTGCCATCAAGAAAGACATGGCTGCAAAGTATAATTACAGGATGGGAGCTTAAGATGGTGACCGGACAGGTCGGACTGTGAGAGTCTCCACAAAAGCAAGTGTCGATAACGACTCTCTGTGTGAGTAGGCATACACTGGTGGGAGAGTGAAAGTTCATCTGAGGGGAATCTTGGGTTCATGCACCTGGACCCCTACTCTGAGGGTGACTGTGGGTCCCCACCACCCTGAGATAGGAGAGTGGGCATGTGCAAGATTGTCTGCTGCTCATGGGACTCTTTGGAGAAGAGCCTGCCGAATCCAGCTGATTCTCATTGCCTGACGCCTGGCCCACACCATCAGTTGTTATAGCGGATCAGCTGGAGCCCTGGATCTGATCAGTGGAGAGAGAGGATCAGGTAGAGCCAGAGAGTAACGACATGCCCAGTGAGGAGATGCTGACTGCAGTCATTTTCTCTGTCCCTGGACAAGGCAGAGACCTGCATCACCCCACCCAGCTCCGTCCAGTCTCCAACTTGGGACCTAAGGTAATCCCGTCAGACGGGGAGAGACAGAAACCCCTCCATGCTGGATCAGACGCAGTTCAGATCTGAGTGGCAGACTTGACAGGCAGCAAGCCAGGTGAGTCCAGAACTGATCCACCCTCCTTCTAAGCAGTGAGCACATCAGCCTGTACTGAGAGTAACCCTATCAGCCTGAGTGGAAAGTAAGAGATCAGAGCTGAAAGGATGTTGGACTTACAAGTTTGCTTCCTTGTTTTTATTTATTTATTTATTGTCTGTTTTGCTCATTTTTGTTTTAGTTTTTTTTCTTTTTCTTACTGTTTTTGATAACATTTTCATACTTGCTTTGTTTCTGTTATTTTACTGATTTTTTTCCTTTTCTTTAGACTTCCTGTTTGTGTATGGGAAGAGTACAACAATAGGGAGGTTTTTGTTGGATGGTGTGTTTTTATGGTTATCTGTATGTCTTAGTTTTTTTACTCTTTTCTGTCTTGTTATCTCTTTTCATTTGTTAGTTGGTACAGATGTCTGTTTTCCCTCTTTTTACTTACTCTTCTCTCTCTCCACCTTCCTCTTACCCCCTTCCTTCCTTTTTCCATTCTTTTCCTTTTTCTTAACTCATTTGGCTTCCAGGGAGCAAAACTATACCTCTACTGCATGGACAGATTGTAATGCAGTGGGAAGTGGGTTCTAGAGTGCCCATATACCTGTCGGTGGATACTGGGATCTGCAGATAGATTCTGAATCACAGCTCCACCCTCAATTAAATCCCCAAACTGCAAAAAGTATAGCCCCCCAACCCACAGTCCAGCTTCAGAAATGAACAAAACCAGAGGATCCACACAAGGAAGAATAGGAGACTGAGCAAACAGATGTAAAAGCAACCCTGCTATCCCTGAACAACAGAATTAAAGAAGAGGGGAAACAAATGATGAAAAACCAAAAGAAGAATATAGGTCTCACACAGACCCCTGGGAGGTCAGACACAGAAAACAGACTTCGGAAAGCAAACAATGAAGAACCCCCAGAATGACTGGTCTTAAACTACAAACCCAGATATCAAGACATTAATAGACCGAATAAACAGAACTGAGGAGATAAAAAGGAAAATATGAAGCAGTTGGTAACTGAGATAATGGCAGCAAAGAATACTGTGAATGTAATAAATAACAAACTGATAAGCAAGGAAAGCAGAATTAGTCAAGCAGAAGAAAAATAAAATCAAAGTGTGAGGAGCAAAATATAGAACTAACACAAACTGTCAAAAACATAGAAAAGAAGCTTAAAAAGACAGAACAAAATCTTCAAGAGATGAGTGATTATTTTAAGAGACTGAACCTAAGAATAACTGGACTTCCTGAGGCAGAAAGAGAGACAGAGACCACCCTGGAACAAACATTCCATGAAATTATTCAAGAGAACTTCCCTCATCTCATCACTGATGTGACCATTCAAACACAAGAGATTCAGAGAACACCTGCAAGATAACAAATGAGAAGACCAATTCCTAGTAATTCACCCAAACAAAGTAAGTATAAAAGAAAAAATCCTAAAGTCAGCAAGAGAAAAAGGTCAGACTACCTACTGGGGAAGACCAATGAGAAGAGCAGCAGATTTATCTACAGAAACACTTCAGGCTAGGAGAGCTTGGAGTCCAATCTTCAAAGTTCTCAAAGATAAATAATTTTAACCAAGAATAACCTGCCCAACTTAGCTAAGCTTCATCAGTGAGGGAGAATTAAAATCTTTCCCAGACATTCAATCCCTAAGAACTTACACTGCCTCTAGACCAGTTCTACAGGAAAAACTTAAAAAAGTATTAAACACAGAAGAAAAGGAAAAAAGAACGAAAACATTCTTTATAAGAGTGCAGGAAAAAGATTGAAAACACACATGAATCAACCCCAAAATCAAAAGAAAGACAACAAACAAACAGGAACAATGACAACTCTTTAAGAACCTCATGATAGGAATAAATACTCACATTTCAATAATTAGACTGAATGTGAATGGACTAAATGCACCACTGAAAAGACACAGAATGGCAAAATGGACAAAATATCATGAGGTAACAATATATTGTCTCCAAGAGACTCATCTCACCAGAAAGGATACTAACAAACTCAAAGTAAGAGGCTGGGAAGCAAAAGTTCAGGCAAACAGTACACAAAAGAAAGCTGGAGTTGCTATCTTAATATTGGACAAAATCCCCTTTAAGCTATCAAAAATTTAAAAAGATACAGGTCACTATATAATGATCAAAGGCTCAATCCATCAACAAGAAATATCCATCCTAAACATATGCCCCAACAAAGGAGCCCCAACTTTCATAAAGCAGCTTCTAGGCAAACTGAAAAAAGATATTGACTATAACACTATTATGGCTGAGGACTTTAATACCTTACTCACAGCCTTAGACAGATCATCAAGACAAAAAATCAGCACGGCGATCTGGAACCTCAGTGTGACTCTTGACCAAAATGACTTAACTGATACCTACAGAATACTTCACCCAACGACCACAGAATATACATTCTACTCACCATCCAAGGAATGTATTCTAAGATCAACAGCATACTTGGCCATAAATCAAGCATAAATAAATTTCAAAAGATTGAAATTTTGCCATGTGCCTTCTCAGACCACAGTGGAATAAAAATAAATATAAACACCAACAAAGTTCCCCCCAAACCCTCAAAGACATGGACAATAAATGGCATGATACTAAGCAACTCCTGGGTCAACAAGGAAATAAAAACAGAGATTAAAAGATACCTGGAAACAAATGAAAATGAAGAAACATCTAACAAAAATCTCTGAGATGCCATGAAAGCACTAGTAAGAGGGGAATTCATAACTCTACAAATACACATGAAGAAAATGGAAAGATCACAAGTTAACAGCCTAACAAGTCACCTAAGGAAGCTGGAAAAGCAAGACCACCAAAACTCTAACTCCAGCAGAAGAATCCAAATTACCAAAATAAAAGCTCAAATCCGGGGCATAGAAGACAAAAAGATAATACAAAAAAAAATCAATGAAACAAAAAGCTGGTTCTTTGAAAGGATAAACAAGACTGATGATCCCCCAGTTAGACTGACCAGGAAAAAGAGAAAAAAAGCCCAAATAAACACAATCAGAAACACAAAAGATGAAGCCACAACTGACCCTGAAGAAATACAAAACATTATCAGAGACTATTATGTACACTTGTACGGAAACAAACTTGAAAACCTAAAGGAAATGGAGGACTTTCTGATATCACACAACCTCCCAGGTTGAAACAAGAAGAAATCGAGACCCTAAATAGGCCAATAATAATCCAGGAAATTGACTATGCCATAAGAAAACTACCTTAAAAAAAAGCCCTAGACCAGATGGCTTTCCAACAGAATTCTACAAAACATACAAGGAGGAACTGATACCAATCCTACTGAAAGCATTCCAGGCGATTGAGAAATACAGAACTCTCCCCAAATAATTTTATGAAGCTAACATCCCATTGATACCCAAGCCAGGTAAAGAGTCAACAAAGTAAGAGAACTACATGCCAATATCCTTGATGAACATAGATGCTAAAATTCTCAACAAGATCCTAGCAAACCGGATTCAACAACACGTATCAAAAATCATTCACCGCAAGCAAGTAGGCTTCATCCCTGTGATACAAGGCTGGTTCAACATTCGCAAGACCATAAATGTAATTAAATACATCAACAGATGTAAAAACAAAAACATATGATTATATAATTAGGTGCAGAAAAAACTTTTGATAAAATCTAGCACCCCTTCTTAATAAAGACCCTCGAACATCTAGGCATAGATGGAATATACCTCAAAATAGTATGAGCCATCTACAAGATACCCACAGCCAGCATACTGCTAAACAGACAGAAATTGGAATCATTTCCCATGAAAACTGGAACAAGACAAGGATACCCACTCTCAACTCTCCTGTTCAACATAGTTTTGGAAGCTCTAGCTAGAGCAATCAGAGAAGAGAAGGTGATCAGGGGTATCCAAATAGGAATAGAGGAAATCAAGTTATCTCTCTTTGCAGGCAACATAATTCTATTCCTCGAAAATCCAAGAGAATCTGTCAAAAACCTCCTTGCTTGATAAAGGACTTTGGCAAAGTCTCAGGGTATATTTGAAGGAGACACTCTTACGGAAATTGGAACCGGCAACCAATTTCTGATCAAAACCCCAAGTGCCCATGCCATGAGAAATAAGAAAGACAACTGAGATCTTATCAAACTGACAAGCTTCAGCAAAGTCAAAAAAAACCATCAAGAAAGCAAGGAGACAGCCCACAGACTGGGAAAAAATATTTGCCAACTCTCTGTCTGACAGAGGCCTAACATCTCAGATCTACAAGGAACTCAAACGTGCTGGAAAGATAAAAACAAACAGCCCCATTACAAAGTGGGAAATGATTATGAATAGACACTTCTCAAAGAAGACATATGAGCAGCCAACAGATACATGAAAAAATGTTCAGCCTCATTAGTCATCAAAGAAATGCAAATAAAAACCACACTGAGATACCACCTAACTCCAATCAGAATGGCCATCACCAATAACTCAAAAAATAACAGATGCTGAAAAGGATGTGGCAAAAAGGGAACACCTCTACACTACTGGTGGGAGTGTAAACTAGTACAGCCTATGTGGAAAACAGTGTGGTGATTCCTAAAAGTTCTAAAAATCAACCTTCCATAGGACCCTGCAATCCCCCTACTGGGAATATACTCGAAAGAACTCAAATCACTCCATAAAAAAGATACCTGCTCACGTATATTTATTGCAGCATTGTTCACAATAGCAAGAACATGGAACCAACCATGCTGCCCAGCAAAAGAGAACTGGATTAAAAAACTATGGTACCTATTATACAACGGAATATTATACAGCCATGAACTTTGCAGTAACCTGGATGGACTTAGAGTCTATAATACTGAGTGATCTTTCACAGAAACAAAGAAATGAATATCACATGTTCTCACTCATAAGTGAACCTTGAACAACTATCATAATACTATAAGAAAATGATTGACAGTAGTGGGAAACTGCGGGGATGTGGGGGAGCAGGGAGGTGGGATTGGCAGTAGTGGGAATCTGCCTGGGGTAGAGGGGGCACACCTCATCAACAAGGGTACCTGCACAATGAATATTTGTTTACCTAACCCTGAACTGTACCCCACAATTAAAAAACAAAAATTGCGAGACACTCTGCTGCATGGTGTTAGAGACCTTTGATGGCTGTCTTTTACCAGAGTATATAGAAATCTTCAACGACACCAGCTGAGAAATAAAGTGGCTATGTGACAACCAAATAATGTTTTATCTTCCCAACAGACACTAGGGCATGATTCATGTGGAAAACTACCTTCTTTTGATCGAAAGTAACACTCAACCCTGTAATCCCACGCTTTGGGAGGCCAAGGTGAGTGGATTGCCTGAGCCCGCGGGTTCGAGACCCACCTGGGCAACTTGGTGGGACCTCATCTCTACAATAAATCAAAAATCAGCCAGGCGTGGTAGCGCGCGTGTAATTCCGGCTACTTGGAAGACTGAGGCGGAAGGATCACTGGAGCCCAGCAGGTCGAGGCTGCAGTGGCCGGGAGCGGCCACTGCTCTCCAGTCTGGGCGACAGAGGGAGCCTCCAACTCAAAAAAAAAAAAACAAACAAACCACTCAACGCTTTAAAAAAATTGATTATGAGGTTGCTTCTCAAATAAATATTACATGACAATACAAACTCCAGAGCCAAAAAATCTCAGACAGAACCCAAGAGACAAAAGCACATTCCACTTCATAGAATAATGTTATTTGTTGCTGTTAAGAGCACTCACTCAATCCCTCATTTAGCAGGAGAATCCTCCTGAAAATTCCCTGGACTTACAAATAGAATGCTAAGAGAAACAGTTTAAAGAGAGTAGAAAAATGAACGCATGAATAGAGAAAGAAAGAAGTAAGCACACAAAGCGAAGACTAAATAAAACTTAGTGAGTACAGAGGGAGAGGTAAAAGCAGAAGGCCATGGTTGAGTGTTCCTATATACAGTATCCAATTAATTCACAAAATAACCCCTGAAATAGGTACTATTGTTTCCATTTTACCAGTGAGGGAAAAGACTCAAATAGATCTAAATAACTAGCCATGCGAACACAGCTATACTTTAACAATTCTAGGATTTAGACTTTGGTAGGCCTTTTCTTTAAAACCATGTCGTCCTGATCAATATCCACTATAACCACGCTGCAATTAACATCTTAAAACCTTGAATTTTTGAATTCTTAAAAAATTCTACTAATATATGATCTCACTTACATGTGGAATCTAAAGCCCACAGAAACAGAGTGGAACAGTGATTGCCAGGGGCTGGGGGTTGGGGGCAATGAGTGATTTTCAGTTTTAAGATGAGCAAGTTCTGGGGATGTTACAGCAGGGATGGTGATGCAGGTGTTAACTAGTTTGCAATAATCATGATACATTATTTGATTATATTAAATAATCATGTTATACTCCCTGAATATGCAAAATTTTTGTCAAATAAATAATCAGATCTTTTTTCTTTTTTGCATAAATCCCAAGAACCAAGGAATTTTTTTAAAAAAAGAAAACTTCTACTTCCTTAACTTTCATGCAATGTATTTCTTTTTCTTTTTAATTAGTATGAACTCTGATCATTTTTGAAAGCATGAACTTATTGACCAGCTCATACCAAATGCAATTCAACGATGCTTCTTAAAAGGTCTTTCCTATTTATATCAGATATCATCGCTGTTCCTCATTCTTTGATTGTTCTGAGGATCTTGACAAATCCTTCACATGTGCTACCTCCACCATCTCTTCACAGCAATACCCTAGGTTTTTATTACTGTACTTGTGTCCCAAGAGAAGATTCGTGTTCTGGCAACCCTGTTCTGAATAAAGATCTGCACCAGCAGCACTGGATGTGGGCCCCAGGTATACCTCCTGGACTGTGGGACTTAGCTCTAGATTTAAGAGTAGCAGTATCCAAGATAAAGGCATTTCTTCTGACTGCATGGGTTCAGAAGTTCTCATGTGAAACATGATGACAGCAGTCTTCAAACTTTAGGATATAGTTCAGGCTCCAATACATAGCATGTCCTAGAGGAGCAACCTTCAGACTTTTTCTCAAGCACTTCGTAAAATAATTTTGAAAAGTGATATACTCTCTTTACACATTTTAAGTGGACATCCAGATATGTTTAACATAAAAAATTGCAAAGGATATAGTTTCTGGTGCATGATAAACAATGACGGTTAGCAAAAAACTGTGATGTCACTCTTAAGTAAATCCAGTGGAATCTAACTATACTCATGCATTGCTTGACAATGGGGATACAATACGAGAAGTGCATCCTTAGGTGATTTTTTCATTGAGTGAGCATTACAGTGTGTACTTACACAAGCCTAGGCAGTATAGCCTGCTAAAATCCTAGGCTATCTGGTAGCACTTATTGCTCCTAAGCTACGAACCTGTACAGTATGTTACTGTACTGAATATTGTAGACAACTATAACACAATACTAAGTATTTAAACATATCTGAATATAGAAAAGGTACAGTAGAAAAACATAGTATAAAAGACAAAAAATGCCATGTCTGTTTAGGACACTTACCATGAATGAAGCCTGTGAGACTGCAAGTTGTTCTGGAACTTGATGAGTGAACACTCACTGAGTGATGAGTGCACGTGAAAGTCGAGGACATCACTAGGTATTACTGTCAAGTTTATAAACACTGAACACTTGAGGCCACACTAAATGTAATAAAAAGTTAAGCAATTGCAGTACAACATAGTGATAGCTATGATGTCACTAGGTGGTAGAAATTTTTCAGTTCCATTATAATCTCATGAGACGACTGTCATTCGTATTCAGTCCATCATTGACTGAAACATTTTATGCACTGCATGACTGCATTGTAGCAATGGTCTGCCACCATCCATTTAGAAAAATACCTGCACACCTCTTTTTTAACAGAATTTTACATTATTTCTTTATACTTGAACTCTTTAATTCCATTTTCCCCTCAGAAACTTAGAATTTTATCCTACTATAACGTATACGAATGTCTGGACATTAACTGCCCTATCATAATTTTCTATACCAAATTCATATGTATGTTACAATTTTTGTTTTCTCTGATCATAAGGTTCTAGTACTAAAAAATCCCTGAAATGAGTTTTTATTAGAATTACTCGTAGTACTCAAGTGATCCAAAACAAATATATTGCACAAATGTGCACCATTCATAAACATAAAAATAAATTAGTTTGTCAGCTATGCATCTCAATGAGATGGATAGCATCATTTCTTCCAATTAGTTCACCTATACATATGAGATTATTAATCAATTCTAGGTTGAGATAGAGTTCAGCATTCACTTTAACCCAGATTTTTGTTTTACTGTTGTCAGCTCTAAGAAAATAAGTAGAAGGAAGCATTATTACAGCAATGCCCATCAATTTGTTTGACCCCTGCCTATTTATATGTCCCCAAATCACAGAGTGATTAATAAGCAAAAATTCTTTTTCAATTATTTAGCAGCTGAATATTTGCATAAATCCTTTATCAACTTTGTTGAAAGCAAAGTAGCTGCCATCTAATTTGCAGAAGAATTTATTACATCATCAATCAATTCCTTTCTCAAAACTAATAGTAATATTAGCGATTTTCTTTTTGAATGGTGCCCTGGAGGTTTTTCTTCCCTGGGACATGAACCACCACTGTAAGACTCGAGTTGGGCAGGAGTTGTAGGATAAATTGCATAGTTCAGGCCCTTTCCTAGGCAGAAAAGCTTTAGAAAAGAATATTTATGGAGTTAGAGGATTTACATGTTGGACCCATGAACACTGTCCATGTGTCTATGCATCCCTTGGACGTTGTCTTGTTTATTCAGGTACGCTAACAGTTTGGAAAACACTGTCCCAGCCAGGGTAGCCACGGAGCACACTCAAGAAAAAGAATTGGCCCTTTATGGAGAACACATTTTCCATGAAATTTCTAGAAAAATAGAAGCTTGGTGTAAAAGAACGAGGACTGAATTTCTTGCTAATCTGGGCAGGTGCTGGCCCAAGTGTCCTACTCTGAGACCTACTAGGAGACTATTTTTTAATATTTTAACTAGTACAGAGGTAGGGTGTGGTAGCTCAGGTCTGTAATCCCAGCACTTTGGGATGAGTGGGAGGATCGCTTGATCCCAGAGTTCCAGGTTGCAGTGAGCTATGACTGCACTGCTGTACTAAGTAGAGAAAAAGGAAAAGTAGAGAAAACATTTTAATTAGATTACTGAGTACCTACTGGGCAATATTACTGTGTCTAGTGGGGAACCAGGAGGGACAATATATAGCCCTTTTCCTCAAGGAGTTTCCAACTTACTTGAGCCATCTGCTAAAGAAGTGAAATTCAAGCAGGAAGAAAATACAAAGGCAATGTAATTAAACCAGGAGCCCAGGGGATGAGGGAGAGGGCAGCCACAGGGTGTACCATTCTGTGATGGAATGGCATGATGTCCGAAGTTCCTGGCAGCGGGGTGCTACTAAGAATGCACCAGAGACAAGTTACATATGGGTATCTGCCATGACAAAGGTCATTTGCTAACCAAGAGAGAACTACAAACAGCACCTACATACACTGACATCTTGCCCCTTCTTTTCTTCCCCTCCTACCGTCCCTAACCCTAACCAAAAGTTGTAGAAACAGCAGATGGACAGACAAAGCAAGGAGAGTTGAAAGAAATGGACTCAGTTCCTTTTTCCCACTATAGGTTTCTGAGGGAGTTGGAAAGAAAGGAAAAGGGTTTGAAATGTGTAAGATTTGGCTTAAACTAGTTTGAACATGTTAATACCTGAACGTGTTATTTAACACCTGAAAGTACCCAGCAGAGATATGGTATTTGCCAAGATGTCCTGAAGGGGTATGCGAGAGAGAACTGGAATGTCTGAGGATATTACTGGGATAAGAATTAAGCTTGCAACTCAAACCCTTCTAAATTCAGCCTACTCAATAGTTGATTACATAAATACAATCAAATAATAATGATAGCCACCACAAAAATCTGCACCTAAAAGTCACCAACAGAAGGCAGTTACTGATAAGCTGTAAATCTACTATACAAATGTTAATAATAATAATGATTATAAATTTTCTCCCAAACTTTCTCATGGCTGTTTTTCACTGGGACTCATCAATGTTCTTCACCCAGCATCTGGAATCTAAATCCATCATATTTTCTCATTAATTCAGAAGCCTCTAATTATGAGGATCCCCAGATTAGCTCCCTTTACTTGCAACTAAATTCTCAATGAATGTAATTTCTGTATTTGGCCAATGCTTGTCTCCTTAAGTGTCATTTTTTCTGCACCAGTGGTGTCAGTCTTAGAGAAATGTTACTTCTAGCAAATTTATTTATATAAGAGGAAGCAATCTGTCATGATTTTAAAGGTGGAAATGAAACGAGGGAAAACTTTTGTGCAGTTTGAGTGATTTCCCTTTGGGCCATTAAAAATAGGCACACTTTTTGATAGATCATACAAAAATGTAGCCTATTTTATCTCTAATCTATAAGAATAGCTGACTAATGAGTTATACTACAAAAATAATTCTGACATTACTAAGTCAAAATAAAAGCTAACATGCTTTAAGAAAGCATGGTTAGCTTTTCTTGGTTAGTATGCAGTCTGCATTTAATCTCTCTGAAACATTGTCCCAATACCTTTTCCTTCTGATAAGTTTTCCATTTGTAGCTGTAATGTTCTTTCAATCATTTGCCAAATTATTACAATTCTGGTTAAGAACTTAAAATTTCCAGAAATGGGTACTGGAGACTGTATTTCTCAACATTTTCATAAAGTAGAAGAATGTTCTAACATCATATCCATAAATATATTTCTCTAATGACATACAGCTCATCAGTTTTGCTTATTGCTTCTTGCCTTTTTATATTACTTTCAGGATTGTGGGGAACAGAGACCCATTAATCTTCAAATGTTTTAATAAAACAGCACTATGGGAAGAAGGAGAGACAGAGGGTGTGGCAAAAACACAGAGGGCACATTACTTTCTGGTGTTTTTATTTTTCTAAACAAATGTAACCAATATTTAATTCACTATTCTGATTATCAATATACTTGTATGTTATTGTGGTACTGTACTATGCAGTTACAATTTTGTTAAGAAGATAGATCTCATGCTTTGTGTTCTTCCCTATTTGTGTTTAACAATCAACTCCCTTGCTTGTATTTCCCTGGTGCTGTGATCTATCTTGATCCTCCATAGGGTATTGTGAGCCCCTGTGTTTGTTTAGGAACTCAAAGGATATAGGGAATAAATGATCAGTACGTATTAGGATATGTATGACTATTACATGACCATAACAACTCATCCTCCTGCTCACCATCTTACATCTTGTCATCCCTCTTACTACCACTCTGTTTTCTTTTCAGTGGTATCATTAAAGATATTGGCTAAAACTAACATAGATGAAATGTCTAGACATGGTAAAATGCTATAAAAGTGAAGCAGTAATGCTTTTGTACCTCATTTATAGAGAACAACACTTCTTCAGGTTCACCAAAAGATTGAAACAATGACTTAAAATATATATAAACATGAGAATTTTCTCCATAACTGAAAAATACAGTTTAGGCACGTTCCCTTCTCTATATTAAAGTTAAAATTGCCAGGTTCGGTGGCTCAGCCTGTAATCCCGTGCTTGGGAGGCTGGGGTGAGTGGACTGCCTGAGCCCGTGGGTTTGAGACCCACCTGGACAACTTAGTGAGACCTCATCTCTACAATAAATCAAAAAATAAGCCAGGTGTGGTAGCACGTGCCTATAGTTCCAGCTACTTGGAAGGCTGAGGCAGAAGGATCGCAGGAGCCCAGCAGGTTGAGGCTACGGTGGTCAGAAGCGGCCACTGCACTCCAGTCTGGGTGACAGAGTGAGACTCCAACTCAAAAAAATAAAAAAAATAAAGTTAAAATTAGAAATAAAAATTTCACAAATTGATTGACTCACCACCACTCTTTATAAATCTTACTTGTCTATCAACACCACTTTTACTGAACCCCAGGTCCTGTATTTTAAGTTATGTACCAACCTCACATGCTGTTTCCACCTAATTGCTGGCAGGAAATCTGAACTACAGGAATAAAATAGGCAATGGTTGGAAATCTTATTTAAGTTTATTGGAAATCTGGACCAAATAGGGCACTTTATTTAGTATCAGACAGAAGGATGAACTGATCTCCAACAAAGCACAAACTGCTGAAGAAATACAATTTAGAAAACATGTCTGAGACATAATTCACTATGAGGATGGAGGAGTTGAATCTCTTTCATGTTGTACGTGATGAGTTTAGGATAAAAGGATGGAAAAGGTACAGTTGGTAAGTTTTCATGAGGTACATTTTTAAGGTAATCTGTCCCTGAGATCCATTGATAAATACAAATATTTTAATTAATTTTAAAAGCTAACTCAGGATTCATGGGAAAACACAGAAAGGCTATTCAAGTCCCTATTAACAGAAGTCCTTTTAAGCACATTATGAGTATATTAGAAATTAAAGGAGCAACATCCAAGGTAAACTTTTACTATTTATGAAAAAAGTGTTAATACAGCTATATAAATAAAAGTTCATTCACTTCATTGACCAAATAGTTAAGTATCAATTAAATACAAGATTTTGGGGAAATTATGCTAAGCAAAAAAAAAAAAAAAAAAAGATATAAAGGCTACATATTGCATGATTCCATTTATACAAACTATCCAGGAAAAGTAAAATTATAAAGCTTGAAAACAGATGAGTGATTTCCTAGAACCGGGAGTGGGAGCAAGAATAGACTGCAAATGGCCATGAAGAACATTGTGAAGTGATGTTTTAAAGATGAATTGTGAGCCAGGCTCAGTGGCTCAGCCTGTAATCCCATGCCTTTGGGAGGCTGAGGTGAGTGGATTGCCTGAGTCCGCAGACTCAAGACTCACCTGGGCAGCAAGACCTCATCTCTACAATAAATCAAAAATCAGCCGGGCGTGGTAGTGCATGCCTGTAATTCTGGCTACTTGGAAGGCTAAGGTGGAAGGATCGCCGGAACCCAGCAGGTCGAGGCTGCAGTGGCCAGGAGCGGCCATTGCACTCCAGTCTGGGCGACAGAGTAAGACTCCAACTCAAAAAATAAATAAATAAATAAATAAAGATGAATTGTGGTGATAGCTGCAAAAGTGTGTAAATTCACTACAAATCATCTAACTTGCAATAGATGGGTTATGGTATATATACATATTAACACAAAATAAAAGAGAAAATGTTCCATAGAAAAGAAATGGCACTGAGATGCTTAGAACAGCTGTATTCCCCCTCAAGATCTCATGGACTAGTAGGGGAGATTAAATAAAAAGTTTCCCAACAAGTGAATGGCAGTACACTGGTATGTTTCCACTGGGTTTCAGATATGATAAGATCTCAATTTTCTCAAGTCCCTCAGCTACTGGGGTGGCATAATGGGACTTGGGGGCTTGTTTCTTCCATTGATTCTATTACTATACACATAATACATTTTGCTGATCAAAGATATCTTAACGAATGAAAATGAAGACAAACCATATCAGTACTTATGGATGCAGCTAAAGTAGTGCTTAAAGGAAAATCTGTAGCCATAATTCCTAAATTAAGAAAGAAGAAAGATCTCGGTGGAGATCTGGGTTCCCTTGCTGGCTATACTGATCCACCCAGCTCTCAGCCGCAGCCAGCTCGCTCCCTGACTGGGCACCCAGTCCAGTGGGTCAAGTGCTGCTCTTCAGAGTTCCAACTCCCTGCTCTGGGTTCTGGGACCCCGGCCAGCCCTATTTCAAGCCGCCATCCAGGGAGGCTCTAGGCGCCTGCCCCTCAGAGATATCAGCTCCATTCCTGGCTGAAGTGCCCTGTGCGGGGCCCAAAGCCACTGTCACCACTCATCACCCACCCTTTGGAGCTCCAGTCCCCGCTCTGGCTGAGGCACCCAGCATCAGACCCCATGGTTGTGTAAGGGAACAGTATATCTTAAGGAGGTGCTGATCAGTTGCTCTCAGCTCTCAGCTCCAGAAGAAGAAATACCCAGCTCCCTCCTCCATCCCCAGGCCGCTGGTGGCACACCAGATCCAGCACCCAGCTGTGTCACTGATCACCGGTGCCTGACACAGGAGACACTCCGTCACAGTCCATCATATTGCCTGCAACTCAGATGAGTGAAGAGAAAGGATGGGTGGAGAGAAAGGATCTGCAAAAGAGGAACTGCCCACTTCGGCCATTTTCTAGGCAGAGATTTGCATTGCCCCACCCATCTACGAGCAGCCTCCACCTTGGTTTCTAAGGTAACATCGCTAAACAGGAGATAAAAGGCCCCCCCTATGCTGAATCAGATACAGGCAACTCAGCCCTGTTGCAGGCCTCTCAGGCAGCAAGCCAAGGGAACCAACCCAAGCTTGGAGTAAATCTATCTGCCTGCAATGAAAGCAAAGGGGAGAAGTTAGAGATCAGAGCTGAAGAGACTTTAGACACTCAGGAAAGATTCCAGAGCTAGTCTGGTTTCTTATTATGATTTTTGATTTTCTTATTTTGACTGTTTGTTTTGCTCACTTTTTGATTTAGCCTATCTGAATGTGTTGGGGGAAAATGCATCAAAAGGTATGATTTTATTGGACTGTCTTTGTGTGATTACCAGTATGCTTTAGGGAATTTTGTTTGTGTGTCTGTTTTTCTCTCTTTTCTGGTCTTGTGTCTCTTTTTCATCCATTAATTGGTATGTATGTCTGTTTTCCCTCTCACTCTTCTCTCTCTCTAATGTTCTCTTGACCCCCCTTCTTCCATTATTTTCCTTCTTCCTACCTCCTTTTGTTCCAGGGAGCAAACCTACACCCCACCACATGGACAGATTGTAAGGCAGTGGGAAATGGGTTCCAGTGTGCCCATACACCTGTTGGTGGATACTGGGATCTGCAGACAGATTCTGAATCATAGCTTAACCCTCAATTAAACCTCAAAACTACAAAAAGTACAGTTCCCAGCCCACACTCCAGCCTCAAGTGAACAAAGCCAGAGAACCCTCATAAGGAAGAAAAGGAGATTGAACACAGGAAGTAAAAGCAACCCCACCTTCCCTGAAAAACAGAATTAAAGAAGGAGAGGGAAAGGGGGAGAGAGAGAAAAATCTACACAAATGAAGAAAAAACAAAAGAAGAATATGGATCTCTCCCAGACCCCTGGGAGGGCAGACACTGAGAAAAATGATTTCAGAATGCAAACAATGAAGAGCCCCCAAAATGACTGGTCTCAAACTACAAACCTAGATATCAAGACATTAATGGAGAGATTTAAAAGAATTGAGAAGAGACAACAAGAAACTAGGAAGGAGTTAATAACTGAGATAATAGTAATAAAGAACACAGTGGATGAAATAAATAACAAACTGATAATCATGGAAAGCAGAATTAGCAAAGCAGAAGAAAGAATCTCAGAGCTTGAGAATGAAAATATAGAACTAACCCAAACTGTCAAAAACATCGAAAAGAAGCTTAAAAAGACAGAACATAACCTTCAAGAGATGAGCGATTATTGCAAGAGGTCAAGCTTAAGAGTAATTGGACTTCCTGAGACAGAAAGAGAGACAGAGGTCACCTTGGAAAAAACATTCCATGTGATTATTGAGGAAAACTTCCCTCATCTCATCAGTGATACGAAAATTCAAACACAAGAGACTCAGAGAACCCCTGCAAGACAACAAATGAGAAGAGCAACTCCCAGGCACATAATAATTCGCCTAAACAAAGTAGGTATAAAAGAAAAAATCCTAAAGGCAGCAAGAGAAAAAGGCCAAATCACCTACCATGGAAGACCAATTAGAATAGCAGCAGATTTATCTACAGAAACCCTGTAGGGCTAGGAGAGCTTAGAGCCCTATCTTCAAAGTTCTAAAAGATAAACAATTTCAACCAAGAATAACCTACTCAGCCAAGCTAAGTTTTATCAGTGAGGGAGAATTAAAATCTTTCCCAGATAGCCCTAAGAACTTATGCTGCCACCAGACCACCTCTACAAGAAACACTTAAGAAAATACTAAACACAGAAGAAAAGGAAAAAGGAACAACAATGTTCTTCACACGATTACAGGAAAAGAGTAAAACACACACGAACCAACCCCAAAACCAAAAGAAAGACAACAAACAAAGAGGAACAACAACAACTTAATAAGAACCTTATGATAGGGATCACTCTCACATTTTAATGATTAGCCTGAATGTGAATAGACTAAATGAATCACTGAAAAGACATAGAATGGCAAAATGGATAAAATATCACCAGAACAATATATTGCCTTCAAGAGACCCACCTCACTAGAAAGGACACTCACAGACTCAAAGTAAGAGATTGGGAAACAAATTTTCAGGTGAATGGAACACAAAAGAAAAGAGGAGTTGCAATCCTAATCTCAGACAAAATACCGTTTAAGCTATCAAAAATTTAAAAAGATACAGAAGGTCACTACATAATGATAAAAGGTACACTCCAACAACAAGAAATATCTATCCTAAACATATATGCACCCAACATACGAGCGCCAACTTTCATAAAGCAGCTCCTAGAAAAACTCAAAAAAGATATTGACTCTAACACTATCATAGCTGGAAACTTTAATACCCTACTCACAACCCTACACAGATCATCAGGACAAAAAATCAGCAATGAGATCCAGAACCTCAATGTAACTCTTGACCAAATGGACTTAATTGATACCTACAGAACACTCTACCCAACGACCACAGAATACACATTCTACTCATCACTACATGGAACATACTCTATGATCAACCACACACTTGGCCATAAATCAAGCATAAACAAATTTCAAAAGATCAAAATTTTGTCATGCACCTTCTCAGACCACAGTAGAATAAAAATAAACATCAAACCAACAAGGTTCCCCCCAAACCCACAAAGATATGGACACTAAATAGCATGATGCTAAACAACTCATGGGTCAAAGATGAAATCAAAACAGAGATTAAAACATACCTGGGAACAAATGAAAATGAAGAAACATCTTACCAAAATTTCAGGGACACCATGAAACCTGTAGTAAGAGGGCAATTCATATCTTTACTAGCACACATGAAGAAAATGGAAGGATCACAAATTAACAAATCACCTTACGAAGGTGGAAAAGCAAGAACACCAAAACCCTAACTTCAGCAGAAGAATCCAGATCACCAGATAAAAGCCCAAATCCGGGACATAAAAGACAAAAAGATAAACAAAAAAATCAGTGAAACAAAAAGCTGGTTCTTTGAAAGGATAAACAAGATCGATGGTCCCCCTAGCCAGACCAAGAAAAAAAAGAGAAAAAGGCCAAATAAATACAATCAGAAACACAAAAGATGAAATCACATCTGGCCCTGAAGAAATACAAAAGGTCATTAGAGACTACTATGTACACTTGTATGGAAACAAACTTGAAAACCTTAAGGAAAAGGAAGACTTTCTGACATCATACAACCTGCCTAGGTTGAAAGAAGAAGAAATCGAAACCCTAAATAGACTAATAACAATCAACGAGATTGACTATGTAATAAGTAAACTACCTCAAAATAAAGCCCTGGACCAGATGCCTTTACAGCAGAATTCTATACGACACTAAAGGAGGAGCTGACACCAATCCTACTGAAAGTATTCCAGGCAATTTAGAAAGATGGAACCCTCCCCAAATCATCTTATGAAGCTAGTATCACATTGATACCCATGCCAGGTAAAGACCCAACAAAGAAAGCCAATATCTTTAATGAACACAGATGCCCAAATTCTCAATATTCTAGCAAACTAGATTCAACAACACATCTCAAAAATCATCCATCATGACCGAGTAGGCTTCATCCCTGGGATGCAATGCTAGTTCAACATTCACAAGACAATAAATGTAATTAAATACATCAACAGACGTCAGAACAAAAACCACATGATTATATTATTAGATGCAGAAAAAGCGTTTGATAAAATCCAGCACCCCTTCTTGATAAAAAACCCTCGAACATCTAGGCATACATGGAACATACTTCAAAATAGTAAAAGTCATCTACGAGAAACCCACAGCTAGCATACTCCCAAACAGACAAAAATTGGAATCATTTCCCCTGAAAACTGGAACAAGACAAGGATGCCCATTATCTCCTCTCCTGTTCAATATAGTATTGGAAGTCCTGGCTAGAGAAATCAAAAAAGAGAAAGCAATCAGGGGTATCCAAATAGGAAAAGAGGAAGCCAAGTTATCTCTCTCTGCAGATGACATGACTGTGTACCTTGAAAACCCAAGAGAATCTGTCAAAAGCCTCCTTGCATTGATAAAGGACTTGGCAAAGTCTCAGGGCATAAAATAAATGTGCAAAAGACAATCTCATTTCTTTATACCAATAATAAACAAACAGAAACCTAAATAAAAAGCACAATCCCATTCACAATAGCCCCATAAAAAAAATGAAATACCTTGGCATCTTCCTAACCAGAGACATGAAGGACCTTTACAACGAAAACTACAAAACACTGCTCAAAGAAATCAAAGATGACACAAACTAATGGAAAAATATTCCATGCTCATGGATTGGATGAATCAACATTGTGAAGATGTCCATCTTACCATCTTACGCCTTAGATTTAATGCCATACCCATCAAATTACCAGCAACATTCTTCTGAGAGGTAGAAAAATCAATACAGGAATTCATATGGCAACACAAATGACCAAGAATAGCCAGAATAATCCTCAGCAAAACAAACAAACAAAAAAAAAAAAACAAAGAAGGAGGTATAACATTACCAGACTTCAAACTTTACTGTAAAGCTATAATAATCAAAACAGCTTGGTATTTGTACAGGAATAGGCATATAGATCAATGGAATAGAAATGAGATTCCAGAAGCAAAACTTCAATTTCTCAACCAACTCATCTTCGACAAAGCCTCTACCACCTACCACAGGGAAGAGGAGAACCTAGTCAGTAAATGGTGCTGGAAAAACTGGCTGACCACATGCAGAAGACTCAAACAAGACCTCTATCTATCCCCCATACAAAAATTTACTCTAAATGGATTAGAGACCTAAATGTAAAACCTCAAACCATAAGAACCTTAGAAAATGCAGGAGACACCCTTAGGAAGTTGGAACTGGCATCCAATTCCTGAACAAAAAAGCGCACGGGCCATCAGAGATAAGATAGATAAGTGGGACCTCGTTAAACTGAAAAGCTTCTGCAAAGTCAAAGAAACCATCAAGAGAGCAGGGAGACAGCCCACAGACTGGGAAAAAGTATTTGCCAACTCCATGTCTGACAAAGGCCTAACTTCTTGGCTCCATGAGGAACTCAAATGTGCTGAAAAGAAAAACAAACAACCCCATTACAAAGTGGGCAAAACATATGAATAGACACTTCTCAAAAGAAGACATACGAGCGCCCAACAGACATATGAAGAAATGTTCAACTTCAGTAATCATCAAGGAGATGCAAATTAAAACTACACTGAGATACTACCTAACTCCAGTCAGAATGGCCATTATCAATAACTCAAAAAATAACAGTTGCTGGAGAGGGTGTGGTGAAAAGGGAACACTGCTACACTGTTGGTGGGAGTGTAAACTAGTGCAACCTCTGTGGAAAGCAGTGTGGTGATTCCTAAAAGCTCTAAATATCAACCTCCCATATGACCCCACAATCCCCCTACTGGGAATATACCCTGAAGAACTCAAATCACTCTATAAAAAAGATACCTGTACATGTATGTTTATTGCGGCATTATTCACAAGAGCAAGAATCTGGAAACAGCCATGCTGTCCATCAAAAGAGGACTGGATTAAAAAAATGTGGTGCATATTCACGATGGAATACTACACAGCCATAAAGAGGAACAAAATCATGAACTTCATAGCAACCTGGATGGAACTAGAGTTTATAATACTGAGTGATCTCTCACAGAAACAGAGATCTGAGTATCACATGTTCTCACTCATACATGGACCTTGAGAACATCTATCGTAATACTGTAAGAAAAGAATTGACAGTGGTGGGAAACTATGGGGGACAGGGAGGGGAAGGGAGGTGGGATTAACGGTAGTCAATATCTGTCTGGGGATAGGGGGACACCCCTTTCAACAAAGGTGCCTGAACATTGCATATTTGTATAACTAACCCTTAACTGTACCCCACAATTTTAAAACAAAAAATGTTTTTTTAAAAAAAGAAACATCTCAAACCAAATGTCTAAATTTTTACTTAAAACACTGTACAAAGGAAAGCAAACTAAACCTAAAGAAAAAGAAGGAAGTAAATAATGCAGAATCAAAATTAATAAAATAGAAAATCAAAAATAAGGAAGAGTCAAGAAACTAATAGTTTTTTTTTCTTTTATATTAAAAAAAATGGACAAACTTTTAGTTAGATGGGCTACGAAAAAAGAAAAGATATTCAAATTACTAGAATTGAGGCAGGGTAGCCAGCATAGGTTAGACATAGATAGATAAATTTCCCATAGGTAGAATTTAGGAGGCAATCAGACATTTTTAAAATTACATTTTACTGCAGGCCAAGCGGCAGACTACCCCACCTCCTTGGCAAATCCCCCCAAATTCTATTAGATGTAAGACTAGGACAGCCCAGCCTTTCAATTCGTGATTTAGCATAATAATCACTAGGAATGTTTCGGAGACACAAGTAAACTGAACACAGGTATTTGATATTGCATTGCTCAGGGTCCAAGTCAGTTCCTGAAGTAGGATTAGGTTAAGTCCCTTTAAAATTGTTTATGGTAGGCCTTTTTCCTACTTCTATGAAGAAAATAGAGCCACAGGCACAGAACATCATGTACTCATAAGAAAATACATTGTCCATTTGGGACACAATTTAACCACAGTTCATAAGTTTACTTCCCTAGAAACTTCCAGAACTACAAAGAGCCTAGCCATCCCCTTCCACCCAGGGGAGCAAATGCTGTTAAAGAACTGGAGAAAGGGAGAGTCCAGTCAACAGCTACAAGACAAGTAGAAGGAACCCTGCGGTGTCCTACTCATCACACCTACTGCATTAAAGTTTGCTCGCAAGGTGTGCTTCCCCTATCTCCTATGCACTCCCAGTATAGCTTCAAAGGATCCTTAGCTTCCCTGCAGACTATCCCAATATACTGAGAGATATATTCCTGAGCTAATTTCTGAGAGTCCTCTTATCTCCTATGCACTCTCAGTGACTAGCTTCAGGGATTCTAGTCTTCCCTGCAGACTATGCCCAATAAACCAAAAGACGTAAATTATCATTTTCTCTTTTTTATTAGTAGTCATAAGTTTGAATAATGTAGTACCAATGTAATCATAAGTTTTGTGATTTGTAGAATCTTTGTATCAATGTAATCGTAGGTTTTGTGATTTGTACAATTTTTGCGTGATGCATGATGTCTTAGGCCTTATAAGCTCCCTTTACTCTATGGTAAGCTTGATTAACACTTCTGCAGGCCTTACTGATAAAAGCTGTGAGATACCTCCGGTACCTGGCACCAGGAAGTCTGGACTGTAAAATGTCACTTCAGATAAATGCGACTGAAACTTAAGTTCTATACAACGCTCTGCTGGTCGCATGGCTAATGTATACGTACAAAAACTCTGGGCTTACAAAAGTGAACTGTAAAACCTGAAGGGTGAGCAGAACCATTTTAGAAAGACCTCAAGTCAGGCTCTGCTCCCTGGATTCAAACTGAGAAATAAACTTATTTCTACCAGTTCCCTGCCGCTTTGATTTATTGTTATCAAGGGAGAGCATCTAAGCATTACTAGGACCATACCAGAATAAGAAATGAAGCAGAAGACATATTTACCAACCATGTAGAAACAAAAAAAGTTATAAATACTATAAACAATTATGTGATAATGCATGAGATAACTCAGAGGAATGGAAAAATTCCCAGAAAAGCACAAAATACTAAAACTGACTCAAGAGAAAAGACATTGTGACTAGATCTATAATAACTGAAGAGATCAAATTAGTACTCAAATAATTACTCCCAAAGAAAAAGCTTAGCCCAAATGGCTTATTTGGTGAATTTTACCATACATTAAAAAAATAAAAATAATAAAAACTCTTCATAATCTTCAAAAAAAATAGGAGAGGAGGGGAATATTTCCAAATTCATGCTAAAAGGCCAATGCTGCCTTGATACCAAAATCAAAGACATCACAGAAGAATATTATAACAACAACATCTATTATAAATATAGAGGTAAAAACTACCCCCCCCCCCTTTGTTTTAAGTTGGAGTCTCACTCTGTCGCTCAGGTTGGAGTGCAGTGGTACACTCATGGTCACCACAGACTTGACCTGCTGGGTTCAGGAAATCCTTTTGCCTCAGCCTTCCAAGTAGCCAGAACTATAGGTGCATGCCACCATGTACTGCTAATTTTTAAAAAAATTTATTGTGGAGAGAAGGTCTTGTGAAGTTGCTCATACTGATCTCAAGCCCCTGGGCTCAGGAAGTCCACCCAATTCCACTTCCCAAAGTGCTGGGATTTTAGGCGTGAGCCAGTATGCTGGGCTTAAAAATCCTCAACTAAGTACTAGAAAGCTAAATCCATTAACAAAAGAAAAGGATCCTACATTATGATTAAGTAGGAATTGTGCAAGAAATGTAAGGCTTTTTTAACACCTGAAAAATTAAATAATATAATACAACATATCAATAGAATAAAAAACAAAAACCACAGTCATTTCAATAGATACAGAAAAAGCATTTGACAAAATCCAACACCCTTTCATAAAAATAAAAATAAAAAACTCAGTAAACTAGGAATAGAAAGGAACTTCCTCAAACTAATAAAAGTTTCTATTAAAAACCCACAGCTAAAATCACATTTAATTGTAAAAGATTATATGCTTTCTCCTCAAGAACAGGAACACCACAAAAATGTCAGGTTTTTTCTTCACCACTTCTATTCTGCATTGCACTCTGCATTGCACTCTGCATTGCACTGAAGGAAAATTAATCACACAAAAACCACAAAAAACAGGCATCAATATTGGACAGGAAGAAGTTAAACTGTCACTATTTTCAGATGACATACTCTTGTATATAGAAAAGCATACAAAATCCACCAAAAATGTTAGAATTAATAAACAAACTGGGCTCGGTGGCTCAGCCTGTAATCCCAGCGCTTTGGGAGGCTGAGGTGAGTGGATTGCCTGAGCCCACGGATTCAAGACTCGCCTAACCAACTTGGCAAGACCTCATCTCTACAATAAATCAAAAATTAGCCAGGCGTGGTAGCGCGCGCCTGTAGTTCCAGCTACTTGGAAGGCTGAGGCAGAAGGATCGCTGGAGCCTAGTAGGTTGAGGCTGTAGTGGCCGAGGGCGGCCACTGCACTCCAGTCTGGGTGACAGAGTGAGACTCCAACTCAAAAATAAATAAATAAATAAAATAAAATAAAAACAAACAAGCTTAGCAATATACAAAATTAATTATAATTTTATATAACATTTAATAGTTGCTCCTAAATAAGATGCAAAAAATTCAATTTACAATAGCATCACAAAGGATAACATGCTAGAAATATATCTGGCAAAAGAAGTACAAAACTTATACTTTGAGAACTAAAAGATATTGTCAAGAGAAATTAAGATCTAAATACATGGAATGACATCCAGTGTTCATGGATCAGGAGACTAAATATTGTTAAGATGGCATTATTTCTCCAAATTCACCTAAAGACTCACTATAATCTGTATAAGAATCTGAGCTGGCAATCTTTGCAGAAATTGATAAAATCATCCTAAGCTTCATATGGAAATTCAGAATAACCAAATACAATCCTGAAAAACCTCATAGCTAGAGAACTTGTACTCCTGATTTCAAAGCTTACTACAAAGCACTGATAATCAAGACAGTGTGGTACTTGGCATAAAGATAGACATATAGATTGATGGAATAGAATTGAGAGTTCAGAAATAAATTCACCTATCTATGGTCGATTGATTTTTGAAAAGGGTGCAAGCACACTTAATGAGGGAAAATTAGTTTATTTAACAAATGATGCTGTGACAACTTGGTAGTCACATGCAAAAGAAGAAAGTTGGACCTTTACATTCACCATATGCATCTTAAAATGGATTAGTGACCTTTATGAAAGAGATTAAACTATGAAAATCTTAGGAGAAAACATAAGGATAAATCTCTATGACCTTAGACTTGGCAATAGATTCTTAGACACAACATCAAAAGCACAAGCAACAAAGAAAAAAGTAAACTGAATTTCATCAAAATTTTGTGCTTCAAAAGACAAATCAAGAAAGTGAAAAAACCCACAGACTGGGAGAAAATATTTGCAAATCATATATATGATAAGGGGCTAGTAACTACATGAATTCTTACAACTTGACAACCACAAGACAGAGAACTCAATTTTTTAAAAAATGGGCAAAGGACTTGAGTAGACATTTATCTGAAGAAGATATATAAATGGTTAACAAAGCATATGAAAGATACTCAACATCGTTAGTCATGAGGACAGTGCAAATCCAAACCACAATGAGATACCACTGCACATCTACTAGGTAGGCTATAAAACATACATACACACACATACACAGTGAAAAATAGCAAGTGTTGGTGAAAACATGGGGAAACCCTAATACAGTGCTGGTGAAAATGTTAATGGTGCAGCCATAGTGCAAAGCAGTTTGGAAGGTCCTTGAGAAGCCACACATAGAATTACCATATGTTTCAGCAGTTTCACTCCCAGGTATATACCCCAAATAATTAAAAATGAAACTCTAACAAACACTTGTACACCCATGTCTACTGTAGCATATGCTACAATAGCAAAAGGGTGTAAACAATCAAGCTCCAATAACAAAGATAAAAGGATAATGTGTGTGTGTATACATATATATTATATAGAGATACTGCATATGTATATACTACATATATATACCACATATATGTGCAGTATGATTATATACAGTGAAATATTATTCACCTATAAAATAAAGTCCTCATACATACCACAAGATAAAAGAATCTTGAAAACATTATGTTAAGTGAAAGAAGGTAGTCATAAAAGAGCAAATATTATAGTTATATACTGTATAAGGCCCTTTCAGTCAACGAGAGACTACATATACTACAGTGGTCCCATAAGTTTATAGTGGAAAACACGTGTATAGAAAACCTGATATATGGAGTTTGATATTGACATTGTAAGTTCAGTAGGGGAAATTACTGATATTCAGTAATGGTGCTGGGACCTTTGGTTTGCCATCTAGGTTTATATAAGTATACTCTATGATGTTTGATAAAATCACCTAACAACACATCTCTCAGAATGTATCCACATTGTTAAGCAATACATGACTGTATACAATTATATGAAATGTCCAGAAGATGTAAGTCTATAGAGATGAAAGGTAAGTAGTGGATGCTTAGGGCTAGAGTATTTGGGGGGTGAAGAATATGTTCTAAAATTGATAGTAGTGGTGGTTGTACAATTCTGTGAATATACTAAAATATTACCCTCAAATATTTACTGTGACTAAGTCACAAAAGCAAGTTCAATCAACTGAATTAAATTTCTATTGAAGACCTACTCCGTACTAGAATATAAACTAAATAGGATAAGAATTTTGCTCTTTTCTTGGAAAAAAACACAGTACAAAAGAAATAAAAGATGAGAAATACATCGGTTCAAAAAATCACTTTTTAGTGATGAGACAGAAAAATGCCTGCTTTCCATTGGGTTCTCTAAGGGAAGGATTAATCTCAGGAAATGATATTTAAGTTGAGATTCTCAATGCCAAGGAACCAGCTATACAGATATAAAAGGAAAGATGACTGCAGGCAGAGATGGAAGCAAGTACCATGATGAAAACAGGCTGCTATGTGTTTGAGGGATGGCGTGAGGTCTAGGGTGGACAGAGGGTGGTAGAGATTGGGCAACAGAAGGAGACAATGAGGTCCCAGAGGTACTGAGAAATTGGTCAGGGGCACACCTGCAGGGGTTTGTAAGGCAGAGTGAGAGTTTTCAACTTGCTTCTCCTCTACTCCATAATACTCTGTACGCATCTCTTCTATGACACCCACTACTCTGTGTCTCCCATCCGGCATGCTCCAAAGAAAATGAAAGCTTCTTGTGTATCTTTTATCACCGGAGTCTAGCCAGGATCTCAACAGCAGTTTCTTGAATCAAAGGCCACATACCGAATTTGTGATAAGGCAAAATCCTATATCCTAGAAGACATTTAGAATAAAGATAAAATAGATGAAAAAACTTTTTTCTAAAGGCAGTGTGTGAAAACAAGACCAGGCAAGTTTCATCTGGATTCCTCAGGCCAGCCTGGTTATTTCTACCTGAGAACTATGTGCTTCCCAAGTTTGAGAACATCTGTCTAATTTAATTAAACTCATTCCCAGAATTTGAAACATCAAACTGCCAGCAAAGAACAGCTTTATCATCTCTGATTATTGTGCAGTTGTCAAGAACTGGCTTTCTAACTCAAGCCTACTCACTAAGTACTCCAAGTCATTGTGCAGAATTGTGGTATCTACATCACCCCAGAACTATAACAGAAATAAATGAAAAGGTTATTAGAGTATAATCCTAATAACTAAAATAGCATTATGCACTACTTTTAAAATAACACATGATGACACAACATGCTTTCCTTATAAATGACTTACAAATGTTTTATTGTCTAATGATTAGACTCATATTTGCATGTTGAATCTTCTGTTTGTACTACACAGGGATTCTGCCACGGTCTAATTATAACCTCATTATTCAGAAAGGTGCATGCTGATTCAAACACAGTTAAGACAAAGCTAGTCAAACAGCAGTTTCTGAATGTAATACCATATAATTTTGCAAATAAATAAAGCATGCTTCTTTGGGAAGATTAAAAAAAAAAAAAACAGAAAGACATTTTTTTTTTCCAATTGGCTTACTGCGGCCTTGAGGCTTCGGCCTGGTCTGTCTGCAGTTTTTCTCCTTCCACTTCCATTGTACAGTAAACAATTCGATTGGGAGCGACTGACTTCAAACCTTGCACTTCCATTATGACAATCTGAAGATAAAATGATTTTAAAATAACATGTCACATTGTCACCTTGATAGCATCTAGCAATATACAGAAATAGCAGCATGGCAATGAGAAGACTAATTGATAAAATTGGGGGAAAAAAACCCAGATTTGTTAGCTGTTAACATCACTGGTATTTCAACTTCTTTATAATTCACCTCTATTCATAGATAGAATAGTAAGTGACATTTCAAGGGAGTCTAGTATCTAGTCTCCTGCCAGCTATTAAATAAAAGTAAGATTAAAGGCCATGAATATAAGCCCTAGTGAATTAAATGAAATCTAAGCTCAGATCCTTAACAAATTAAGGCAAGCCTGTACGAAGTAAAGAAGAATCGTAAATGAAAATTCAGTGCAGTTAAGAGCAGTGCATAGCAAGTTCCCTCAAAGTAACACGGTATTTATTGCTGGTAGACACCATCACCATCATACCAATTTGCTGATATCGACAGGTGATACCAAAAATTTGCCATTTACCTATTTCAGATGACTATTACTATTTATAGAATAACTTCCTTTATGATCAGTACAGGTCTTATTATTAAAACAATACAGGAACTATAATCTGTCACTGAACATCTTAATACTGACTTGATTAAAAATATCTAAATTTTTTATCCAGAAAGCTTTGTACCAATTTAATACAATATACTAGAAAAGGATGAAAAAATCTGATATTGCCTTATGTATCTGTAATTTCTGGGAGAAAGGGAAACATATATTTTTTCAAGTGTACTTTTTATGGTTGTTGATGAAGCCACCAATCTTAAAATACTGTAACCTAATGTTCTCATTGGATGTATATGCAAAATATGAATGTTATTTACCATAGTCTTTAAAAATCAAAACTTGTAACATGAACTTTTCTAAATTCTCAAAATTTAGTTTATAAAGCAGACTAAAATGTATTTTTATACATGTACATTAGTTTCTTCATTGATTTCATATTGTATTTCTATAAACAAGAATAATAGCACTCATGCTATATAGCTACCAAAATATCTACCACAAACATCCTCTATATCATTTACTGATCATTTAATATCTTATTAGAGTCATTACACTTTTCATAAAGTTGTGATATGAATCTTGATCCAAAAGGCCCCAAAGAAACAAACTATCTTAAAATAACCGAACTTCCTTGCATCTCTGTCACAAGAGAAGGGTTATGTTTGTAAATACAAATATGTATTTCGTTTTGTTGTTTTTCATTAAAAATATGGGAAACTTATCACTCAGTTATGTAGTGATAAAATAAAAGGTCAAAATAATAATAAATTTCCTTCCTCAACTAGGGCTCTCATTTTTTTTATTATTTTGTCATATTGAAATGCATACCTACATATATGAATAAAAATAAAGACAACTTAAAAAAGACTAAGAAATTAATGAAGAATGGACAGATAAAGTTACATCTTTCACAGATGTTCTAATACTCAAGGAAATTGGGGTGAATTACCAAATCTTGATTAAGGAAAATAAGCAAAAAACTTTTATGCATTTTTAATGACTCAAGTTTGTTGTTAGTAATGTTGAAATTAGTTAGCCATTGCAGGCCATTGCAGTCATTGCTAGGCCATTGTCAGGCTATTGACGTCATTGCCTTACTAAGCTATGGGTAGCCATGTGCTCTTTGACCAGACCATGTTTCCTGGATTTGGACCTCTCCCCTATCCTGGGGAGGTGAATCTCCTCTTTCTCTTTCTAATTTGCTTTCTAAATAAACTATATTTTCTAATCTAAAAAAAAAAAGAAATTGGTTAGATCCTTATACAAATAAAACTAATCAGAAACTGAGATAAAACATAACCACATCAATTAAAAGACAACTACATTTGGTCTTACCATGATGACTTTAATAACTTAATTCAATAATAAAAATTTTGATGGTCACTTAAAATGTATGAAATAACCCAACTGGGTATCACCAGATAAGTCGAAATCTTAACAGCACTGAATCAGATTTCAGAATATTATTGTTTACATTGCATCTCTTTCTATAGTGTGTTTAAAGTGCAAGAGAGAAGAAAGAAAGCATCTGATTGACATGATTTCTGTCATGTCTACTACAACCTGTTGTAAACAGGACCTCCTAAAACATACAACTTGTGAAACAGTATTTTGCTTTTCAAACAATATTCCCAACTGTGCTGAGAATGTTTTATGCTAGGGAATTGTCATTTTCGAAACATATAACTTCCATGATGAATCTATACATATAAATAAAACAACACAATTCTACAGATCTGACTTCCAAAATGAAAGTAAAGCATAACTAGTCTTAGTCATTAGTGATAAAGACAGTCACAATTCCATAGATCAGCAATTAAACTAAGTTTAAGTAAGTGTTTCAATTTCCAGTAAAACTTGATAATGAACCCACAGAAACTAAAATTGACTATGTTTCATCTTCTCTTCCCAAATCTCTCTCTAGCTGATGTCACAAGGATAAAACAGACAAAATTGTCCTTAGAAGTAAAAAGAGGCATGTACAAAATATGAAACTAGATAACATGCTTGTAAGTAATACAATGGACCACTTAAGTATGTGCAGCCAGGAAGTCGAGTGAGATCAGTAACTATAATTATCACCAGACACAGAGAAAGTCATGAGATCTGCTAAGCTAATATCAATGATGAAAACTCAGTGTGAAAAATCAGCTATAGTCATGTCACTGAAACCATTCCCCATACAGCATACAGACATGAACATTCATTTCTCTAGTTTTAATTGAATATTTAATTTTAACATATCATTGAATGACTTAGTGTTTTGTGGGTTAGTTTATTCCTTGCTTTAATATTCCTTCTGAAGTCCTCATGAATGGAGAGACTTAAAAGTAATCTTGTATAGCTAACTGCTACTTTTTGGTACCATCAAAAAAAAATCCTTAATTCAATAAATATTTATTGAGTCAACTGTATGCCAGATACTGTTAAGGCACTTTGGATACCTAGGCAAACAAAAAAGAAAGAAAAAAAGTTACCTTCCTGCAGCATATATTCTAGGATAGAGTCAAATAATTAATAATAGACACAATAAATAACAGTATCATATATTAGGTGATAACTGTTATGGCAAAAACTAAGCTTGGTAAGGGAATACGGCATGGTGGAAGAAGGGAGAGGTGGGAGTAATTTTAAAGAGAAGGTGAAATTTGAGCAGAGTTTTTAAAATCTGCACCTTATTACTTAGACTCAGGATACAGTTCTTAGAAAAGACTCCTCCACTGGACCAATTCTAAGCCTCACTAATGAAATGTGAGAGTTTTAAATTGGATTAACTGCTTGCCCTTCAGAGTTTTCTTAGGCTGAAATCTGGGGTCTGAGGAGCAAGGCTTGCTTAATGGGCTAGAGATAATTATTCGGCTTAGCTTGGCTGATATCATAGGCCCTGTGGGATACAGGAGTATCTGGTCTATTCTCACAGGTGCGCTACAAAAATATACACTGCACCGTTGTCACATCACATGATTTCATTTTGTTGGTGGACACATAACTCCTACTTAAAAGACTGTGGGTACCCAAGAACAGATTTGTATTATGCTATGGTAGGAAAATATGTGCCTCAGATAGACATAGCAACAGAGGATGTCAAAACAATTTTATAAATATGAAAACTTCTGAAACCATGAAAAATGAAGTTTTAGCTCATCTTCTCTTCCTAACAACATTATATTGCCAACTGAACAGCCCTCTTTAACATATTGGCAATAAAGCACAGAATAACAATTCATAGTTTCATTTAAACATTGACTCATCAGCCTAATTTTGTTTTCAAAAGACAAAATAAAATTCATAAGAAGTTAATTATTTACAATTGTTGAAGATTTTTGAATAACAGAGAAAAGGGAAAATGTTCTGAACTGTTTTAAGTTCTCAGTGTTTAAATATAAAGATAATGGTAGTTTGAGATTTTACATTTAGGTCTTTGATCCATTTAGAGTTGATTTTTGTGTGGTGATAGAATCTTAGAAAATGCAGGAGACAACCTTACAGAAATCGGAGTAGGCAACCAATTCTTGATAAAAATCCCAGCTGTCCATGCCATAAGAAATAAGATAGACAAGTGGGACCTCATTAAACTGACAAGCTTTGCAAAGCAAAAGAAACCATCAAGAGAGTGGAGAGACAGCACACAGAATGGGAAAAATATTTGCCAACTGTATGTCTCACAAAGGCTTAACATTCAGGATCTACAAGGAACTCAAACATGCCAAAAAGAAAAAGACAAACAGCCCCATTAAAAAATGGGCAAAAGACATGAATAGACATTTCTCAAGATATGTGGGCAGCCAACAGACACATGAAAAAGTGCTCAGCCTCACTAATCATCAGAGAAATGCAAATCAAAACCACACTGAGATACCACCTAACCCCAATAAGAATGGCCATCTTTAATAAAATAAACAACAACAAATACTGGCGAGGATGGGGAGAAAAGGGAATGCTTCTACACTGTTGGTGGGAATGCAAACTAACTGGGAATATACCCAGAAGAACTCAAATCACACTAGGAAAAGGATACCTACACATGCATGTTTATTACAACATTATTCACAATAGCAAAAACATGGAACCAACCATGCTGCCCATCGAAAGAGCTGGATTTAAAAAATGTGGTACATATTCACAATGGAATATTATGTAGCCATAAAGAAGGACAAACATATGGACTTTGCAGCAACTTGGATAAGTTTAGAATCTATAATACTGTGTGATCTACCACAGAAACAAAGAAGTGAGTACCACATGTTCTCTCACTCATAAGCAAATGCTGAACATTTACCATAATACTATAGGAAAGGGATTGGCAGTAGCGGGATACTGTGGAGGTGGAGGGGGGAGACAATAACATCAATAAGGGACCTGATCTCAAACCAGGCAAAGTAGGAACCAAAGGGAGGCCCAAACTTTACCTGTATTATGTCCACTTGTATACTTAATCCTGAATTGTACTCCACGTCTTTAAAATAAAATTTTAAAAAGGCCAAAAAAAAAGATAATGGTAAATTTGTACATCATAAAAATTATTTGCTCTACAAATCATTTTTCCCCAAATAAATTTAAATGTCAAATTCTTGTTAGAAAACATTATATTGTAGTTAAATGATGAATTTTGTTTTAGACAAAGCCTTTTTAAAAAAAGGAAAAAGAGATGGCACATTATATTTAAGTCAGTAGGAAATTTAAGGCAGGAATGATAAGGAAATGTCACATGCAACATATTATGTCGTTTTAAATTAAACATCATTATATTATGAGGTTGAAGAGATTAAGAAGAAACCCTTTAGCATCGCCATTTGGCAAAGACATTAAGTACACCCAAAAATGAAACTTGAGTCAAAAGAAAGTCACATATTTCTATCCTGAAACTAAGTTTAAACTATTAACCTACAAACAAATAATTAACCTAGAAGTTAAGAAAGTGAGAGGCAGTTGTCTTATCCTCAAGCTTGAATTTATCTCAGAGCTGCAAAATGAAGGAGAAAAACAAAAATAGACCTTTTCTTTTTCTTCCACAAACAAAGCAAGTCAAGCATCAACAAAGAAATGTAAAATTATTCCTCCTCAGATGGTATATGCTTTTCTTCCTCAGCAAATGCAAATAGTAGCATTGGGAAACAGAGACACAATATAACAATATAAGAAAAGAACTGTAAACTTCAATATAATTTTTGAGAGTTCTGTACATTTAAGCCTCACTTTGGTAGGATTTACTTATAGAACTAAACTATTTGGGTGATATGGAGCTGAAGGCTAAGTTGAAGTGTGACCTGACACTCCTGATTATTATGTTATTACCTTTTATTTTGTGCTTCACGGATGTTCTTTCTTCTAGAAACTAAAAAGCTTTGTGGTATGTGTGTGTGTGTGTGTGTGTGTGTGTGTGTGTGTGTGTGTGTGTGTGTGTGTGTGTTGTGTGTGTGTGTGTGTGTGTGTATTGTGGTATATAAACCCATAGACATATAGCTAGATTAGCCCACATAGCTAGACAGACCGAAAAAATGTAACCATGGAAACATCAACAAGTAGTTGTACTAAAAGGACTATCCATCTTTGGTTTCCAGTGATTTATATAAAAGAGATGCCACTCTGAAGTTCTGGGGAACACAATTTTAAATGCATGATATTTGTTCTTGTTTTTCCTAATAATGTATTGTGCCTACATTGGAACTTGGGGTTCTGCAAAGGAAGAATTCTCTATTTTGCCTCGTATACAGTATTGCATATTACAACTGGTTTATTTTTTTGTTGTTGTTTTTTTTTTGTTGTTGTTTTTTTTTGTGAGTTGGAGTCTCACTCTGTCGCCCAGACTGGAGTGCAGTGGCCGCTCCCGGCCACCGCAGCCTCGACCTGCTGGGCTCCGGTGATCCTTCCGCCTCAGCCTTCCAAGTAGCCGGAATTACAGGCATGCGCTACCACACCCGGCTGATTTTTTGATTTATTGTAGAGATGAGGTCTCGCTGCCCAGGCGGGTCTCGAACCCGCAGGCTCAGGCAATCCACTCACCTCAGCCTCCCAAAGGCGCGGGCTTACAGGCTGAGCCACCGGAGCCCGGCTTCAACTGGTTTATTTTTCATTTTTTATTTATTTTTATTTTTTTTTAGTTGGAGTCTCACTCTGTCGCCCAGACTGGAGTGCAGGGGCTGCTCCCGGCCACCGCAGCCTCGACCTGCTGGCCTCCGGCGATCCTTCCGCCTCAGCCTTCCAAGTAGCCGGAATTACAGGCATGAACTACCACGCCCGGCTGATTTTTTGTAGAGCTGAGGTCTCGCTGCCCAGGCGGGTCTCGAACCTGCGGGCTCAGGCAATCCACTCACCTCAGCCTCCCAAAGGCGTGGGATTACAACTGTAGCCGAGCCTGGCTACAACTGGTTTATTTAATATGATTCTAGAAAGGTTATTTGGCAGGAAAAGTACATTAAAAAAAAAAGAAAGAAAAGAAAAACAAACAAAAAACAAGTTCAACTAAATGCCTGAAAGGAGTTCCCAAATTACAGAGAAATCAATTATATGTTGAAATCCAAGTGTGCTTTAATGCTTAATTTATCAATGAACTCGTACTAGCCTTGCTGGCATAAAGAAGAGGTTTCTCAGAACTTTTACTATTTCATTATTTAATCTTACTGTTTAAGGAAAAATTGAATTAATTTGCATACACAACCTGAGTGTCCAGCAAATGAAGAAGAATTTATCACCTCTGAAATATATTACGTCGTTTTAAATTCTAAAAAATTACCACAAAGGTCAGCAGAAGTCATTCTGCAGCTTCATTTATGCTGTCAGAGGCAAGCATGGAATAAAGCCACTTACCTCTAAGGTGAATGACAGCACCACGTCGGACTTTGACAACTGAATCTCATTCTCATCTCCTATGTCCAAAAATGCAGAATTCTGCGACCGTTTTAATTTTTGTAATTTAAATTCTGGGCCACCTTTTGAAACTGGAAGGCTTTCCAAATTGGCCATTAGCAGATTCACCGAAGACCGCAGCTCTTCTATATACATAGTCTCCATTTCTTTTGTTATAAATTTTGGGAATTTTCTTTCCTTGAAAATAATTTTTAAAATAACATTGTTACACAAGTTTATTTCAATTTTATCATAAAAGGTTGTATGATGCATACACTTCACTGTCTCATAAATCATGATACTCTCAATATAATATATCTATCCTACTCAGTCTCTAGGCTTTAACATTCAGAAATTTGGCAATTTTGATCATATCTAAAGGTACCTGATATATCTTACTGAGGATTATCGTGGTACAAAATGAGAAACATTATATATTTTCACATTAACTTTACCTTTGATAAAATTTGCTTAAGGAAAAAAACTCTGAAAACATGCATGTACGATGTTTTAGTGTATAGATGAACCTTAATTAGCTACTGTTAGCTAATTAATTGAAATGCTTCCAGTAACTGGTATATAAAAAACATTCAGTTTTTAACTGCTTTGCCAGTTAAGAAACAAGCATTTTAATAATATTTCATTCTAATCAAATATGTGCATTGTTGGGAGAGTATGCTTTTTAATAAATAAGCACTCAAACATAAAATGCCATATTATTGAAGAGTAATATGGTCATATTTCCAAAATTAGTAGTTTTTCACATCACACAAATGTTCCAAGATCAATTATGGCTATAAATTCAGGGTTTTTTTAAAAAAAATAAAGGTTTAGAAAAATTTAAGTTTAAAGCAAAATGAAAATTCATGATAAAAAAATTTTTTTAAGTGAAAAAATAACCACGTCAACTTGTAAGATTGATTCTATTTTCTTGCCGAATTGCATGAGCATTGCTATTCAATTCTTATATCTTTGCAGTCAGATTTCTGTTTCTCTGGCTCAATTAAAAGGACATTACAAATATTGATATTTAGATAGTGCCAAACTATTCTTAGAGAAGATTATACCAATTCATATTCTCCATACAGCAAATCAGAGCACTTCGCTTCCCATACTCAAGGCTCTTTCTTTAATCTTTGCCAATCTGGCACTCAGCTCTTCCCTCCTAAAGGCAGAGGTATATAGCTTTACGACATGAAGCCCAGTGTTATATGACTGCCACCACACAAAACAAGCTGCAGGATGAAAGCTTAAAGTAGCTATTTTTCCAATGAGTGCCTAATACTCCAGAAAATTACTGATTCCACTGTCACCTGTCATCATTCAAAACCTAACCAAAGAAATCTGCATCTCTAGTACAACTGGAATGCGTCCAGAGTGCTCTCGTCAACCTGCACTTAGTCTCTGACTCACTTGCACCAATTTGTTCAACGGATGGGAAGGAACATCTGGTACCACTTTACAAATCAGTCCCAGAGTCTCAAGCCACCTGTTTTTCTTTTCCCTCAATATATCCTTCACATATTTCTTTTAAAAATAATTTACATATAATCAATTTTAAAATTGCACATTATCTCAAAGATTAAATATCTACATAAAAAATGAACTTTCCCACAGAAGATTATGAAGCATCCTTTTAAGACTTCTCTATAGTTTGAAGTAAAATTCCAAAATAGTAAGTTTGCATCTCAGGAAGAACATGTAAGTACCCAGGTATAGAATACCTTGGTTTCATTTGGGGGGGAAAAGGTTGTTTTAGGGCAGTTTTTCAATTCAAGCAAAGAGGGAGGAAGAAAGCAAAATGAAACATAAGAAACATATATTTTTGGACTAACTTTCAAAGTTGTGAGAAAAAGCATCCAAAACCCAGAAATAAAGCAACAAAATGAGGGGGCAGTTCATTTCAATATCATATGGAGGTGATGATCACCCAGTGACCATCTGGGGAAAAGTAAGTACTTAGCTCACCTTCCTGTCTCTTACTGATTAGTTTTTCCAAACAATGAAGTTACAAGTTACCTTGTAGAATTTTGTCTGAAAAAGATGCAAATCATGTTTGCCAGGTAAGATTACCTAAGATAACAACAGTTTAAATCTGTGTTAGAATTTAACCACTTTATAATCTAATCCATGGGCTGTATCTTGTATCTTAACAATGCCCCAAAACACCTAGTTTCTCAAATGCTCTTTGGACTGGTTTTAACATTTAACAGGATAATTATTAATTATGCATTGAATAAAACATTTGTGTGTTCACTTTATATTTCTATAAAAGTCATGATTTTGCCTTTTTGACAATTATATTCTAACAAAGCAAAAGACATATATATATTTGAAAGTTCTTTTAGTTAAATTTTAGATTCAGGGGGTACACATGCGTATTTGTTACATGGACATATTGTGGAGTGGTGGGGAACTGGGTTTCAGGTAGTCCATTCCCCAATAGTGAACATTGTACTCACTAGGTAGTTTCTGAGTCCTAAACTCCCTTCCCCCTTCCCTTTATTGTGTAATATGCATATCACTTTCCATAGAGGTTGTACTAATTTACACTCCCACCAAGAGTGTATAAGCATTCCCTTTGTCTACATCCACGCCAGCATCTATTGTTTTGTTTTTTAATTTTTTAAAGAATGGCCATTCTGATTGATGCAAGGTGAAGTCTCATTGTGGTTTTAATTTGTATTTCCCTGTCTATGAGTGATCTTATATCTTCTTTTGAAAGATGTACACTCAAGTCACCTGTACACTTTTAAATAGGGTCATTTGCTTTTTTTATTGCTGATTTGTTTGAATTCTTTGTAGATTCTTGATGCTACTCCTTTGTCAGATGTATAGTTTGCAAATATCTTTCCCCATTCTGTAAGTTGTCTATTTGCTCTGCTAATTATTTATTTTGCCATGCAGAAGCATTTTAGTTTAATTAAGTCCCACTTATTTATTTTTGTTTTAGTGGGGGAAAGGACACCGTATTCAACAAATGGTGCTAAGAAAATTGGATAGCTACATTCAGAAATATGAAACTTGATTCCTATCTCTCCCCATATACAAAACCTAACTCAAGATGGATTAAAGAAAAACATCAGACCAGAAACCATAAAAATCCAAGAAGAAAATCTAGGAAAAATGCTTATGGACATCAGCCTAGGAAAAGAATGCATGGCTATTTGAAAGTTCTGATGCATCAATTTTTTTCTTTCAAGTTTTTCAACATATTATAGAAAATCTAGCATTAACACATGAAAAAGAATCTAGTTGTATTTGTTTTAACTATCAGCAATTCATTCACTATCACCTGTCAAGGAAGACACTGGCAGGCATCACCAAAATTGACTGTTTTATTAGTATTCTCAAATGTTTCAGAAAATAGACTATACTAGAATTTTTTTTCTCAAAAGCTTTGAGGTTTCTTGAGAGTAGTTCATCAACTCTGTTCAGCCTGCTTGTGTTGTCTGGAAAGCACAGGTCACTAGTAATGCCAACATATGGTTTACATGAAAACAATGTTTGCTTCATTTAAAAAAAAATTCTCGTTAATCAAATTTAATCATTATTTCTTTTTTTTTTGAGTTGGAGTCTCACTCTGTCACCCAGACTGGAGTGCAGTGGCTGCTCCCGGCCACTGCAGCCTCGACCCGTTGGGCTACGGCGATCCTTCCGCCTCAGCCTTCCAAGTAGCTGGAACTACATGCATGCGCTACCACGCCCGGCTAATTTTTTTTATTTATTGTAGAGATGAGGTCTTGCTTGCCCAAACAGGTCTTGAACCCGCGGGCTCAGGCAATCCACTCACCTCAGCCTTCCAAAGCACTGGGATTACAGTCTGAGCCACCGAACCCAGCCAATCATTATTTCTTAAGTGCTCTTAAACTTTCGCTAGACGACACCTAAGGTCCACGGATAGTTTCTTCAAGCTGATCTCTGCTCTGTTTCCCATAACTATATTAATTTTGTGTTCTAATCTCTGGATCATGGTATCTAATGAACCACTGCTTTTAAAGCTGGTTGCTATCACAGCAAAAATGCTGAAGTATTTACATTTTTTTGTTATAAATTAGAGCAAATTCAGTTATTCTTACCATATTGGTATCCTCTCTGCCTTTCGATTTAAATTTGTCCTTGAGTAGGAAAAAAAGGACAAATCATTCAGAAACTCCGCATAGCTCTCACTTTCTTGAGACAACATGCTAGCATGTGAAGATTCCGTCATTCAGAAGACACTCCTTATGAACGCTGAGCACTGGGCCCAGTGTCCCACCCCATGCTGTCAGGAGCATCTCTTCAGACCCTCTCTTAGCCTTCAGTCTAAGAAAAGCAAAAGCCCTTCCAGCCAGATTCAATACAGACTAGAATTTTGGGTACAACATTTTTCTTTTTTTTTTTTTTTTTTTGAGTTGGAGTCTCACTCTGTCACCCAGACTGGAGTGCAGTGGCATGCTCCCAGCCACCGCAGCCTCGACCTGCTGGGCTCTGGCGATCCTTCCACCTCAGCCTTCTGAGTAGCCGGAATTACAGGCATGCGCTACCACGCCGGCTGATTTTTTGAATTATTGTAGAGATGAGGTCTTGCCAAGTTGCCCAGGCAGGTCTTTAGAACTTCCAAGAGGCTCCAGATGCTTCATTTACATCCTATAAAGGTCACATTCAAATCTCTAAAATGATATAGCACCTCTCTAAACATCAAGGGGACAGCAAATTGTCCAATATGAAAGGCATATTGTCCTTTCAACCACTGTACTTTGTGGGAATATAATGCTTTAGCACCTAATTCACAGTAGTCTAAGTCTATATCTTCATTCATCCAGAGATGCTTCCTCAGATATCTCTGACTTGGTTCTCACAACTTACTGTCATTCTGATTACCCCATTTCTCTCAATTTTTTTCATTATAAGCCCCTAATTTCTCATTTTCTTTACTTCTTAATTTAATACACATTTAGATCAACATAGTACTAGCATTTTAAAAACTTATATGTATTTGAAAATAAATATGTTCTCTTCAATAGTACAAACATAATTTAAGTGATAAACTAGTATGGGATGTATCTTCCTCTCAGTGCTGGAAGAGTTCACTATTTGATTTGGGAGGTGGTTACACATGGTGTATACACACATTCATCAAATTGTAAACTAAAGATGTCTACACTTCACTGTACAATATTATACTACAGAAAGAGAGAGAAAGAAAGAGAGAAGAGAGAGACTATTCATCAAACATTCAGTATTTGTTTAGCAGAAAGAAAAAAAGGAGAAAACTGTATGCTTGGAACAATCAAAAACATTATAACCACAAATCCATTTAAAGGACTACATTTGTTTACCAGTTTTTATACCACTAAATTGATTAATCCACCAATTCACTAAAGAATTATTTAGACAATTAGCTTCCATCATCTCAAAAAATCTTAAGGACTAAAAACAAATTATAACTTTTGTCTGAAATCTATTTGTGCTCACAAATACACAATGATTATACAAACAAAATAACTACAATATTGTATCAAACACATTTATCTGCCAGACTCTTTGCTTAGATACTTCAAATTATATGTTCATGCATTTAATCATTTAAATACTAGTTGTCACAACTCTGTGGCAAGAATTGTGCTGAATAATCTAAAATATATTATCTGATTTTGCAGGGAGGAGATTTTCTCCCTCAATATATTTTACTTAATGCCACACTGAAATTCTCATAGATCTGGCAGTTTGAGAAATTCAGGAATTGCTTTAAGGAAAATCTATTAAAAGTTATCAGTGAATTTAAACAGTTCACATATTAAGGATGGAAATATAAAATGGATAATGCACTCCACCTAGATACCATGCATTCAGGTATTTGAGGTTAACAGGTACATACGTGTAAAGGAAACGATAAAATTTTGCTGTTTTTTTCCCCCTCCTACTCAAAGCACTCTTTCAACTTATAGAAATCTAGGTAAAGTAAGAAACATGGTATGTCAAAATTAATAATTTACCTTTGCCATTTTCTCTGCCAATTGCAGCCGACCATCAAGTTCCCTTCTGATCTGGGCTGCTTGTTCATCTGCATTATCCAGCTTAAAAATAAAGCAGAAATTACACATATGTGATTATTTAATGACAGTGATCTACAGATTAAACCAAAGATTAATAAGCTTTATCAGATACCTACTGAGAAGAGAATACAGAAGGCTATTTTATTAGATTGGTAGCCCAGTTAAAGTTCTTAGGTACTTTTTCATTGAGGTTTGTTCATTGAAAAAGTTGATAAATAAGTCTCTAGGGTTTTTTGTAGCTTGATTTACTAAGAAATCTAATTATAATAATTATTTGCTCAACTTGTCCACTACAACTTTAAATGAACAAGTCCTTGTTTTCTTGAGGCGACACTGTCATTAGGTTTAGTCAGTCTATCCTTCTGCTTTCTTGAAGGTCAGTCCTAAACAGTTCCAGATAGTTGAACCTCTTGTTTTGTTCTTTCAAATCCCCGTGACTCATTTCTGGATGATGACATGCTGCATAATGCTTCATTTCCTTCTGTGTACTTAAAAAATATTTCCTTCATTTTAATGTTTGTAAAAGTAATATTTGAATGAATGATATAACTTTGTATCATTTAAGTCTTCATATACTCCTTACTCTGATACCAACCAACTCATATTCCCAAGAAATCTGTCCTTCCTCTCTTTTCAGACAGGCACCACATTAGAATTCCATTTTCTGGTTCTAAATTTGACTAAAAGCAAAAAAGCATGCTCTCATCATTTTTTTAAAAATCTCCCATTTATATGGAGAGGTGTGTGTTTGTGTGTGTGCGCGCACACGCGTGTGTGTGTATGAAAGGCCTGGGGTAACCTATCTAAAAAATATGCTTCCAAATTGATTTTTTTTTTTTTGAGTTGGAGTCTCACTCTGTCACCCAGGTTAGAGGGCAATGGCACGCTCAGAGTCATCACAGTCTCAACCTGCTGGGCTCAGGTGATCCTTCTGCCTCAGCCTCCCAAGTAGCTGGAACAACAGGTATGTGCCACCACACCTGGCTAATGTTTTGATTTTATTGTAGAAGCAAGGTCTCACAAGTTGCCCAGGCTGATCTAGAATCCCTGGACTCAGACAATTCTCTCACCTCCACCTCCCAAAGTGTTGGGATTACAGGCATGAGCCACTGTGCCCAGTTTATTTTCAAACAACTTTTCAAAAGGCAAGATTTTCTAAATAATTAAATACTTGTTATAAAGGAATTTCTAGTCATGTCAAAAAACAAATAACGTTTTCTTTTAATTGATTAGTATGATTCAAAATCAAACAGGAACAAGTTTATTTTCACTGTGTCTGAAATGAAAATGATTTAAATTAATTATGAAGGAAAAAAACAATGTGTATATACAAATACATGAATAAATAAATGAGCAAAGTTAAAAAACATAGTAAGTGTCTATTTCAGGTAACTGAAATCTCTCATTATATACTCCTAAAACCAAAAATGATGTATAAGAACATTGTAACTATAATACCTCAAATACACTAAATGTAATATGTAATATCTTCTGATCTTTGATAAATGCTGATACATATTTTTACAGCAAAATAATAAAAAGGTTACCTTCATTTAAAATCATTAAAACTAAGCCGGGCTCGGTGGCTCAGGCTGTAATCCCACACCTTGGGAGGCTGAGGTGAGTGGATTGCCTGAGCCCGCAGGTTCGAGACCCGCCTGGGCAACTTGGTGAGACCTCATCTCTACAATAAATCAAAAAATTAGCTGGGCAGGGCAGTGCATGCCTGAAGTTCCAGCTACTTGGAAGGCTGAGGCAGAAGGATCACTGGAGCTCAGCAGGTCGAGGCTGCAGTGGCCAGGAGAGGCCACTGCATTCCAGTCTGGGTGAGAGAGTGAGATTCCAACTCAAAAAAATTAAAAAAAATAAAAAATAAAAATAAATAAAATCATTAAAACTTCCCTCTCATCTCCATAAAAAATAGCACTTAATAACTTAAAACAAAAGGACATACTTCCTCAAACTTCACCTAAAAACATGATTTTACATCTTTAAATATCTATATCTTCAGATTAACAACTCTCACTTTAAGTGCAATTGTTTGAGTCATATCTAAATTTTATAGTTTTTTGTAAAAGACAATTTACACCAATTTTAAAAATATTACTACCTTAATTTCTTTGTCAGAAAAAAAAAGTAAGCCAACTATAGCATTGCTGTCCTAAGTGATCTTTTTAATAGCCTTCTCTTTATAAAACTAAATTTTCAGAGATCAAAGAGTACTACTCACTGACTACTGGTATAATTTCATGAAGCTGAAAAAGTATACCTCCCAACATGCTTGCTAAAAATAAATAAATGTATAAATAAAAAGCTAATGAAGAGAGTGGATCAAAATTTAGTTGGTCATCTCGTTTTATATACTGTTAGAATTAAAGGTGGTAAGCCAGTTGATTAATTTTTTTACATGTAAGAATCTTAGCTTAATGGCCCATGGTTTGTTTTGTCTTCTTTTGAGTTTTGAGTACATCTTTGTTTTCAATATAATTCATTTAACTGAAAATTTATGTAACTTAATTTTTATGACTTTTTCTTAAAGGTAGACCCCTTCAACTGAGATCATTGTAGATTCACTTGCAATTGTAAGAAATAGATATCCATCATACACTTTTTCCCAGTCTCTCCGATGGTAATATCTTATAAAACTATAGTACCTTATATCTACCAGGATACTGACTTTGATACAATTATCCGTGCTATTCATATTTCCTTGGTTTAATGTGTACTCATCTGTGTGTATATTAAGCTCTCTACAGTTTACTACTTATGTAGTTTTGTGTATCTGGCACCACAGTCAAGACACTCAACAATTCTAAAACCACCATGCTAGATCAGGATGCCTTTATATCCACATCTACCTCCATCCAGCCTACTTACCCTTCTTATCCCACAGACTTACAGCCTGCCTACCTACCTCCTCCTGATCATCCCTAATTGGTGAGTTTTAATAATACTGCGCCTCATTTTATACAATGTTTACAAATAATATTCTGCTAAGCCAAGATTTTATTTTAATTTCCATTAGGAAACTGGAAATATGCTCCCATCAGCTCTCGTACACATTGGAGAGCTTCAGGTCTTGGGCTCCTGACCTTTTCTCAAACTGAACACTCACTGCCTAGGTACTCTCCTCAAAGCTCATAGCCATAAACAGCGTCTAATCACTGGTAACTCCCAGGTGTTTATCTACAGCTCTAACCTCTTGCAAGAGTTCCAGACTTACATTTCCAATGGCCTACTTAACGTTTCAGCTTACATGAAGAAACGGAATCTTAACTTTCAGTTGTCTACTCTAAACATTCATGAGTAATACCATATTATAAATGGTGCCCTCAAGCCCCAAACCTAGGTGTCATCTTTGAATTCTCTCTTGCCCTCATAGTCCACATACAATTCACCCAGAGTCATGTAGAGTAAAACCTAGATTCATACAGTTGAGGCCTAGGCAGACCAGAATTCAGGTACTGTGAATCCCTGTCCCTGTATATCTGTCTGTTTGTCTCACTTTGTGTGTGTGTGTTGGGGGGGTAGGTATGTTTATTGGAGGTGGGTGTGATAAAGTTTTTCTCTAGCCACTTCAAGCACATTTCATTTTACCCACATGGTTACAAATGCTGTCATAAAAAAAAAAATCACTCTTTCTTTCCTTGGACTATCCACAGACCCTAAATAAATGGCTTTACATTACACACACAAAGAAACCATAGAAAAAAAGAAGAGAGGTAGAAGAAAGAAAGAAAAACCTGAATGGGTGAATTATAGATGTGTGGTATTACACTTTAAAATGTTATTAACATGCCACACCCTAGTGCTGGAATTGGGCTCTGAGAGAAATAAAATGGGGAATATGTGAACTTTGGTGCTTTTGGTAGAGGACAGAGGTGAGTATTCACTCCACAAGGGCAAACTTATCTTTTAATATCTTTTTTTTTTTTTTTACTTTTAACTCTTGGTTTTAACATTCTATGTGATAATAGATTACTTACTTCACAGACATCCTTTCCTGGCACAGAATATTTTACAGGTCTTTAAGAAAGGGTCACTCAAGTGATTGGCAGTAGTGGGAAACTGTCACGGGGAGGGGGACGTTGGCAGTTGAGGGAAACTGCTAGGGGAGGGAGGGGCATATCTCATCAACAAGGGTACCGGTATGATCAATGTTTATATACCTAACCCTGAATTGTACTCCACATCTTTATAAAAATAATCAAAAAATAAAAAAAGGGGGTCATTCAACCTTGACCATAATAGGTGCCCACATGTGTCATCATTCTCTGCAATGCCTCTAGTTTCTATTACACAGAGTTTTAAGACTTTAATATCAAAATATCTCACTGGCTTGACAAATATTTAGAATAGAAAATTTATTTTTATTTTGTCCTGTTCATTATGCAGGGATGATTGCTTCCACATTCAGAATTTTCTAGGCTAGGGAATTCTTAACTTGGAACTTAAGAAGTCTGTGAAACTGTTTGAGTTGTGAGCAAAATTCTGTAGAAATATGCACTTTTTTACTTGGAGGAATTGTTTGAATTTCGTAGCTTACCCAAGATTCTCAAAAGGGTTGTTAACTCAAAGGAGATAAAGAGCCATGACTCTTCCCTATGGAAGCCTCTATTCTTTCATTCTAGGAGAGGCTATATGACTTTGAAATGCAAACCATGGAAAACAGCTACCGCAGTCTTACAAATCATCAAACTTAAGCTTATGGAGATTTTCAAAATTCTTTGTAAATAAACACAAGCACCAGGACATAGGCTCTTAACAGTGTTGACCTAAATGACCCATGATCATGCTATTAACTCTGTTTACGTTTTTTTCTGTACCTACTATACAGCCAGTTCTATTGGAGGCTCTTCAGTAGCTACAAGAGTTGTGGCCCTCCAGGAGTTCATACTTCATTATATATATATATATATATATATATATATACATATATATTTATTTATATATATATTTGTAAATAGTGAAGAGTATGTTCTAATTGGAGTGGGGACTCAGAAACAATATTAATACCTTTTTTTTCAGTGAGAGACAGAAGATATATATACATATATATATACTTTAAAAAACAGTAAAAATAGTATGTAAAACAATAAAAAAACCTATGTAAACCACAATACAATTGTCACAAGAAAGCACTGACCAAGTATTGTAGGTACTCAGCAAAGAGAAAAATGTTTTTCTTGGTTGCTGGTATCAGGATGGATTTGCAAAGATGGAAATATTGAAAATGAAGAAGAGAAAATGCTAACCTAATGCAGCAGTCTATTCTTAATTTACAAATCTCAAACCCTGAGATCTTCTTACCCAATTCCTCTTGTTCCATGGGAGCAGCTCTGGGGAAGAAGAAGGTTTTGGGGATCAGCAAATCTTCCTTTGTAGTAGTCCTAGGGAGGGTTAAAAACCTAGCCTGGTGGCCAACCATTTTACAGTTAAGAAAATAATGAATGAAGCATAAAAATGACTTTAATAAGTTTCACCCAACAGCTTCTTTTTTATAACCTGTGATGTCACTCTTTTAATATATTTAAAATTATGAACATCAAACCCTTGTATTCACTAAACTTATTCATTTCTTAAAGAAAAAAAGGCTCTTTTAAAAATCTTTTCACAGCACTATGTAGCATCAGTGCCCTTTCTGATTAACCTATTTGCTAGAACTGGGATAAATGTCCTTATATTGTTGATCACTAAAAAGGAAGATTAACAACTGAGTTTTTCTGTGATGATGCCTTTGTATATGCCAACTGCAGTTAATCATGCTCTTCTTTCTCCCACTAGAAAACAGGTATTAGTATTTTCTCTGAGTCCCCACTCCATTCAAATAACATTCTGTTATTTTCTCGTAATAGTTATCTTTATCCTTTAGTGTGAAAAATACAAGTAAACGAGGGCTTATACTGTTATGTAAATATGGTGCTTTCCCTGAAATTAATTCATAGCTGGTCCACTGCATTTACATTAAATCTAGTGACTTATAGATAATACATCACGAGAAATAGTTGGTACATGCCTAACGATGATCCCAAAAGAACACTCTTCCCGACATTTATTATCATACAGTTTTCTGGCAGCCCTGTTTTGGATTTGGCAGTGCCAAATGTGCATGGATTTTGCAACAAGGCCTCAAATCACTGGTCAAAAGCCTTATTAAGTATTAGCAAATTAATTTACCTTACCAGTAAGTGTTAATGCTGCACCATCACTTGAATCACAAATTATTTATCATAAAGCCAGAGCATAACTCTACCCAGCCAACTCTGATTGTTCCTGCTGTCTTCTCTGCTGCCTCCTCATTCTCTCAGTCCACAAACACACACACTTGGTCCTCAGCAGTTTTAGGCTTCAGAGTATCCACAGTCATTTCTCAATGCTATGCCATAAGCCAGCACACAGTTCTGGCCTCCTCCTGACTTTCAGCTCTGCATTTTCAACTGAAGGCAAGGCCTTTCTTTTAGGGCATCTCACAGTGACCTCAAACTAAAAAAAAAAAATGAACTCGCCATTTTTACCACCCACTCTTCAATATGGCTCCCCTGTTTCTACATGTCCTTCCTATTACCCTTGATCAGGCTAAAGTATCAGCAGGGGTAGAGGGGAGTGGAGAGAGGAAGAAGAGAAGGAGGAGGAGGAAGGAAGACAGGAAAGTAGGGAGGGAGTCAATGAATAAGTGAAAGAGACAAGGGCATAAGCTGACAAGGTCTTTGTGTCTCTGGCCTGTGTTTAAGAAAGCCTGGCCAGTATTTTTGTTAGTTTGTTTATTTTTAGGAAGTTGGCTTGATAAAAACAGTATAGCGTGATCTCATGTCTGTTCAGTCTGGAAATTGTCTATTTTAAATAATAACATTATTTAGAATCAATAAAACACAGATGTTATGATAAAAATATTTAAAACATTAAGACTTTTTTTGTAAAGAGTGTGGTTTGGCCTTATATAAGGGGCATGCTGGAAAAATAAAATTGCTCTCACCTATCTTGGAGAGAGACCTCCCAATCCTGCTGTCTCTTTTCTTCTTTCTCATTCCCTCCCCCCAACTCAAACCCTGCTCACCAGAGAATAAAACTTCATGAATAAGAACATGAAACTATCAGGAAGAGAGAATAATTGCCAAGCACCTAAGCCTGGCATTCAGGTCTTCTCACATTTTGTACCTATTTACCTTTCTAACCACTTACATAACTATTACCTACACAGACTGATTTATCCATTATTTACCACACACATTACATTTTCTGAATCATGTATTCTACTGCTTCTTCCTGGCCTTCCATGTCCAGATCAATCTCCAATCTTCCAAGATGTCCATTTAAACCAATTACTAGCAACAAAGCATGTACTGTCTAGTGACATATCCTTTGTGGTTGTCTTATTGCTAAGCATATCAGGTATTTATGACCTTCACCTTAAACTACAATGTATACCCTTTTAAAATTTCACTTTACCCTAATAATAGAAACACAAAAATCCATCTCTAATTGTGGGATTCAAATGACTGGTCTTAATTTTAATGCAAACATAAAGAATGATTCCACCTGTATTTGAAAGGTCCTTAGACCTTCCAAAAGGCAACTCACTTCAAAACTTCCAGAAGGCAACTCACCTTCCAGAAGGCAACTCACTTCAAAAACAAAAAGCAAAAATCCCTTCTTCCCTTTTTCTCGATCACTGACAATAAGCTAACAACTACACAGTTACTAATGTTCTCTTTGTAATTTCATACAACAAAAAGAACATAAGAAAATGAAGTTATTACCAAACTCTCAAGAGCAACACGTTCCCTGTATGATGTTATGTATGAAAGAATCAGGTAGCTTTCTGTCTGCTAGATGTGAAGCTTTTAAAAAACTCTCTTATATCTACCTTCTAAATTATGCATTAAAATCTGACTCAGAAATAGTAGTTCTGCCATGGATTCCTGTAGAACAGTTCTAAGAGTCTTAAAAATGCATTTCCCAAACCACAATTTCCTTTGAAAACTTAAAACGGAGAAAAGATGAATGAGTTAATTAGATATAAAATTACCCCATGTGAACTGAACTAAACTATATTAAATAATGGATCAAAATGTTCAAAGGGAAGAACATAAGAAATTTAACCTCAACCATAAAAACCATGGGACTTCTATAGCCTAGAGAATACGCATATATATATTCTCTAGGTATATATATGTGCATGGATGATACATGGTATGTAAAAACTTGCCAAGTTATATCCACCACTTACACAAATATATATCTAAGTGGTAGATATAACTTGGCAAAATTTTACATATCCACCACTTATACATATATATCTAAGTGGTGGATATAACTTGGCAAATTTTTACATATCATGAAATCTTCTTTAGTATTTTATTTGGTATTAAAATTTCATTTTCAGCATAGAAGCAATGACCTAGTATTTTTTTTGAGTTGGAGCCTCACTCTGTCGCCCAGGCTGGAGTGCAGTGGCATGCTCCCGGCCACTGCAGCCTCAACCTGCTGGGCTCCGGCAATCCTTCCGCCTCAGCCTTCCAAATAGCTGGAACTACAGGCGAGCGCTACCATGCCCAGCTAATTTTTGATTTATTGTAGAGATGAGGTATTGCCAAGTTGCCCAGACGTGTCTCGAACCCACGGGCTCAGGCAATCCACTCACCTCAGCCTCCCAAAGCGTGGGATTACAGGCTGAGCCACGGAGCCCAGCTCAAGCTAGTATTTTTAAGCAATTTTTATGCACTATACTTGCCACAATAAGATAATTGAATCTACATTCGCATTAATAATGACATAATGCTGGGATTAAAAGAGTTTACTACTAAATAAAATAACAAAGACACTATTACTTTCCCCGAGCTGATTAGAACTCCAACTTTAGTATGACTGGCAAGTGCTACATTTATAACCTAAATTTTATCAACATTATCTCATTTAAACCTCAGACTTACCCTATAGAATAGGTATTATAATTCTCCCATTTTAGTGATGAAAAACCTGAAGTAAAAATTGATATAAGCAGCTTTCCAACAGTCACACAGTTCATAAATAGTAGGACCGAGGTTTGAATCCTGTAGTTTAACTTCAGTGGTTCAATTTAATGAACCACATTCCTTAATCATGCCTCACCCTCAATTTTCTTTCTTTGAGTCTTTCACTATATGTGAGTGCCCACGATAGGAACACATTCGATATTATTGTACAATTAACAGTATAAAAATTAATATTTATCCTATGCTCAAGTTGTTAAATGCAGTAGGAAAGGCATATATAAAATCTATGTACAAAGCAGAAAATGACAGACTTTTATGTTATGATGGGGAACACTACAATCCTCATTAATTTTTTTCCCTCCTCCAATACTGAACAAAAAATGAATGGAGACAGATGCAGGATGGCTTTCTGAAGAAGGTGGAATTTCTCTTAGGTCTTGAAGACTGGAGAAGTGAAAATTCCAAGTAAAGAAAATATGAGGTAAAACTAAAATCCAGGAAAAAACAGAGTAGAGGAGAAACAGGGAGTGATTCTGTTTACATAGAACACAAGGCATATAAAGGATTAGTATATCCAAAAAAGCTGGTGGAGGCCAGTCTGAACACCACAGCTGCCAAAGGCTTAGCCATGAGGTGTAAAATTTCATTTTTTCCCTTTATTCAAAGTAGGGTCATAACGAGATCGGGGGGTGCTTCAATAATATTTATCAGGCAGCAAAAATATGTAGGATTGCAAGGAGGAAGCTGAGAAGTCACTGCCATGCTCCACATGTGGGGTAATGACATCTCAGCTATGGTGACAATCATGAAATAAGATGGAAGAAGCAAATAATGCAATATTATAGGGGATGTAAACATATCTGGTGATTGTTTGGGTTGGAAAGGTAATAAGAAAGGAAGGTGTTATGATTATGAGTCAGAAGACTGAACGTGACATCAACAGAATAATCAAGTTTTGAGTGAGAAAAAAACATGTTAGTTAGATCAATTGAGCTTGAAGAGTTCTGCATCCATCAATTTACCAAGGGCTTAAGTGATACAGACTAAGATGAGAAGCTGATCTAACTGAATAGGTGGGGATGGGGGGCAGGGCACACTCAAAGTAAATGTGGTGGATTAGATTTGTTGTTAACAAATTATTTTTTCCCAGTTGACCTGACTCAGAACAATTCTAATAGCTTCCAATTTTTCAAACTATACAGGATAGTAAAGCTATCCATATTTTTCGAACTCTTGGTACCAGATGACAGATGACATATTCAGAGAGTTCATAAATCTTTGAAGGTGATTCATGGATTGAGATGTAAGCCTTGTTCATCTGAAGATCTTCATATCAGAATCATGAAAACACTTTGAAAGTGGGAAATTACAAAGTTTTAAGCATTGGACAATCATAGAGGTCTACCAGTTTGTACCAAGTAGCTAGAAATAATCACTATCACTCATTACATAAGTAAAATCTCATAATGATTGCTTAGCCCTGCTTTATTTAACGTAATTAGGGCAAATGGAAACCTTTTTTTTTTTTCTAGTCTACAGCAAAGAGAATTAAATATATTGTGACTTTGGTAATCAGTTAAAAGCCAATTAAATATCACTGATACTCTTTCATGAGTATACATGAATTCCTTTTCCACAGACTTTACAAAATGCTTTAAAAAATCTTTATATTAGCTGGGCTTGGTGGCTCAGGCTGTAATCCCGCGCCTTTGGGAGGCTGAGGTGAGTGGATTGCCTGAGCCCGCGGGTTCGAGACCCGCCTGGGCAGCGAGACCTCATCTCTACAATAAGTCAAAAAATCAGCCAGACATGGTAGCGCATGCCTGTAATTCCGGCTACTCGGAAGGCTGAGGTGGAAGGATCACTGGAGCCCAGCAGGGCGAGGCTGCGGTGGCTGGGAGTGGCCACTGCACTCCAGTCTGGGCGACAGAGTGAGACTCCAACTCAAAAAAAAAAAATCTTTATAGAAAAAGAGCATTTGTTCTGATCGGAAGAAAAAGGCTTTAGGTTTCATGGGGCAGACATTTCTAAAAGTCTAAAAGTAATAAACAAAGTATAATGCTGTGAGCCTGGCACATAGTAAGTGCTCAATAATTTTTTTAAATAAATTATTATATGTAATATACAGAAGAAGTTTCTTGACTATACAATGGTCTTTGTTACTGGCTGATTCCTTGACATTTTTTCTGTTAATTCTATTTCCTTACCTCCTTGGTTCTTTTCTCTTAACCCATTCCAATCAGGTTTGCTCCCAACTACTCCAAGGAGTCTACCCTTGTCAAAGTCAACAGTGTCTTCCAACTTGACAGATCCAAAGGTTACTTTGTCATCTTACCTGACTTGGCAGTATGTGGCACAGACACCGCTCTCTCTTTGAAATGTCTTCTCTTGACTTCCCTGACACCGTACTCTCTGGTTTTTCTCCTACCTCACTGCAGCCTCTAAATTTTGTGTCCATAGAACATTGTCCTTGGGCCTCTTTTCTCTTTGAGTCCAGACTCTTCCACAAAGTGATCTTATATTATCCCATAGCTTAAAATCATAACATTATCCAAATGATTCCGAAATTTTTATTTCTAATTTTTACCTCTCATTAAAATTGCAGACTTGTATGTTCAACCACCACCTGCTATCTCAACGTGGACATGTACTATTCAACTTCAGTTTGTACAAAACAGAACATTTGATCCACCCCCGCCCCATTCCTCAAGCTCACTAAAAAATGCTGTTTCATGAGAAGAGAGACCATCATATACCTGACAAAGTACCTGACCAGAATGGGTACTATGTTAAAAAATAAAACTAACTGGAGATGCCCCATTATACCATGATTAATATACATGCTACATCAGATAAACATTGACTATCCCCAGCTTCTGCTAGAATTCTTAGACTTTCATCTTGCTACTTTCCAGGAGAATGCGTGGTCCAGTGTTTTGACCCAGGCCAAAGCTGTGAAGTATGGAAGGAGAGTGGAATTCTGAAGCACAACACAGGGCATGTAATGAAGAGGATGTGAAAACAGACTCCTAGGTGAAGCCTATCAGCCTTAGAACTTCATAGGCAACAAAGAGGACCATAACCAAAAGATCAAAATAGGGCAATGAGTAAAACCTGGAGAGATTACTTTTACAATTTATATGTAGTTCCTAGCCCTTTTTGGTCCTTTAAAAAACAAAACAAAACACTGGCCCATGCCCACAAGTGGGGTAAGGCAGGCCACATCTGCAATCCACTCTTTAGATTACAAAGAAGGATATTTATCAGAACCCCAAATTGTTCCTGTCATTCCTTTGCTGGTACCCTAGCAGTATTTCCTATAACAAGGTAAATTACGAGCTCTTTCACTGAGCAATAAAGTCCTTAAAACTCAAGTCCTTTCCTAACTTGTTAGTCTCATTTTCTGCTACTCCAGAAACATACATACCATACCTCCCTAGCAGATTCCAAGCCATTTCATTCTTCTGATGTCTTTGTAAATGCTATTTTCTCCTTGTTGGTTAATTTTCTACCTGTCTTCTGACACTCAGAATTACTGCTTTCTTAAAATCTTCATTAAACTTTGATTAAAGGTTCACTAGAAAATTGGGTTTTCCACACTGCCATATCATCTCTTCTTCCTGGCACCAGCTAGACTGTTCCCAGCCTCCCCTACAGTTACATGTACTGCAGGACAAAGACCTACAATGGAATGCCAAGCCAGGGGTTCTCAACCTTGACTGTGCATAAGCTTCACATAGGAAGCTTTAAAAAACTGACACTGGGCTTCACCTCCATAGATGGTTTCACTTAATCTGGTGAGGTCCTGGCAGGCATCCAGTGATTTATAAAGCTCCTCAGGTTCATTCTAACATATATCCAAGGTGGGGGAGCACTAAAGAAGTCCATGCAAACTATCCAATATCACATGAAAATACTGTCATCCATGTGCCTATGTTATGCAGTACATATATCTTCAGTAATGCAAAATGTACTGTCCATTACATTTTGTTTGTATATCTGTCTCCTGACCACACATTAATATCTTAAAGGAATGATCAAAATCTTGCCATTTTTGCATTTTCATTGCTTAATCTGGCAACTGACATTTTTCTTAGGTATTCAGAAAATTTTTTAATATGAAAAAATATATTTTACAGATATATCATTTTAATTTTGTTAGACTATTTTTCTTAACAAATGACCATAAAAATAAAGATACAATTGTTTATTATACTTGAAACTGTACATTCAAGCCAGGCTTGGTAGCTCAGCCTGTAATCCCAGCACTTTGGGAGGCCGAGGTGAGTGGATTGCCTGAGCCTATGTGTTCAAGACCAACCCGGGCAAATTGGTGAGACCTTGTGACTGCAATAAATCAAAAATTAGCTGGGCATCGTAGTGTGCGCCTGTAGTTCCAGCTACTTGGAAGGCTGAGGTGGAAGGAATGTCGGAGCCCAGCAGGTCAATGCTGGGGTGCCCATGAGTGTGCCACTGCACTCCAACCTGGGCAACAGAGTGAGACTCCAACTCAAAAAAAAAAAAAGAAAAGTGCCGGGCTCGGTGGCTCGGTGGCTCGGCCTGTAATCCCGTGCCTTTGGGAGGCTGAGGTGAGTGGATTGCCTGAGCCCGCGGGTTCGAGACCCGCCTGGGCAGCGAGACCTCATCTCTACAATAAATCAAAAAATCAGCCGGTCGTGGTAACGCACTCCTGTAGTTCAGGCTACTTGGAAGGCTGAGGCGGAAGAATCGCCGGAGCCCAGCGGGCAAGGCTGCGGTGGCCGGGAGCGGCCACTGCACTCCAGTCTGGGCGACAGAGTGAGACTCCAACTCAAAAAAAAAAAAAAAGAAAAGAAAAGAAAAAAGAAAAAGAAACTGTACATTCATATAATCCTGTCTTATTTATTAATAGTTGAGAACACACATGAAGTATATTAGCAAAAATACTCTTTTTTTAGTGTACTATACAAAGATGTCCAATCTCCTTGTAAATTTGTGTACTCTAATCATTTTTAAAAAGTGGAAAAGTTGGAATAATGTTCTAATTTCCAAAGGTCAGAATATGAATAAAGAAGAAAAATCTAAAAATAAATTTAAGGAATATCAGAAGGTAGTCTATATTCATGAATTGATAAAATACTAGAGAGAACAAAGACAAATTCAACAAAACATTTTAGGAGAAGTCTTATTTAAGAATATTCTTACATAGGTCCTACACATGTAGACCAAAGGTTGGAAACAGAACAGACAAAGAAACATTAACAAAACCTATAATTTTATTTGCTAGGAACATATTAAAATTACACTGACAATTATAAAAATGTAATTTTTAGGTCAGGTTCAGAGACTCACGCCTATAGTATCAGCACTTTGGGAAACCAAGGTGAGAAAATTGCCTGAGTCCACAGGTTTGAGACCAGCCTTGGCAACTTGGCAAGAACTCATCTCTACAATAAATCCAAAAATTAGCCAGACATGGTAGTGCATGCCTGTAGTTCTAGCTACTTGGAAGGCTGAGGCAGAAGGATCACCTGAGCTCAGCAGGTTATGAGCATGCCACTGCACACCAGCCTGGGCAATAGGCTGAGACTCCAACTCAAAAAATAAAAAATGAAAATGTAAAATGTAATTTTTACAGAGAATATTAATCAATATTACTAACCAAAAACTCAAATTCATTTTACTAAAATTAAATTATCCAATTTATATTATGATTCATTTATTTATTTAAAAGTGAACATGTATACAAATATCATAGCCATTCCAATGACTGATTTCAAAATGTCAAAATCAGATATAAAAATCTACTTATTCTTACAATCTTGTTTATTACTTGCTACATCCTCAAACACAAAAAATTACCATTTAAGGATATTCTCCTAAAATATTTTGAGATCTTAAATTATATATATATGAATATGCATATATAATAGGATGTGTTACCATTTCTGCTGAAGTAGAGAAATTACTCTATGTTAAACAAAATATATTATCAATTGCTACTAATAGAAAAAAATAAAAAAGAAGACAGTGATGAAAGGTAGATCCCAACTTCCTGTGAGGATTCACATTCCTCCCCCTCTCTATTTTCCTTTTATGCATCTTGAATGAAGACATTCAGAACGATTAATGCCTCATGGCTCTTGGACTTCCAGTGGGGAAGACATCCACAGTGAGAGAGACAAGAAATACAGCAACTGTCTATTTATTGATTTATTTACACTACAAGACCCATATTGCTTAGTCTCCAAAGCTAAAACATCTAGGGAAAGGAAATCATATACTTGAAGGCTACTTTTTAACCATTTGCAAATACTCCTGCTTATCCCTTACAAACACACACACACACACACACACACACACACACACACACACACACAGAGTTCTGTGACATTACTTCACACAGCTCTTACAGTCTTCAGACGTGAGGAGTCTGGAGCAGAGGTGGGGATAAGAGCAAGATCTCAGTTAACTTTGCTCTGACACAGATAAATCTGGGTGAGTCACTTTCTTCAGTTAATGGAATGAGACTATAAAAGATTAATGAAGAGTGCTTTTGGCAGAGAAGATCAGGGTCTAGATAGCTGTAAAATTCAGTTACTTAATCCTCTTAAAATACAAATATAAAGGAGAATTACAGGAGTAGATATGGTATTATTTACTCAGTCTTCAGACTGATCATTTGGACTGTAGGTAAGATCATTATAGTCAGTAAGACCCTTACCTCCCTCTGTTAACATCATCTCACACACAACCCTATTTCCTCCTTACATTTCATTAGTCCCAAAAACTTGAGGCTCCCCTCAAAGCCCACCATGTTTCATACCCTATACTTAGCACATGCTTCTTCCTCTGCCCAGAATACCATAAAATCTTCTCATTTGGGTGGACTTCTTCATGAAATGCCCCAAAATAATACTGCCTTTCCCAACTCTGAGAAAACAGAACCAGGAATTTGCCACACTGCTGTGGCATGCACAACAGCAATAAATTATTTTCGTATAAACCTAGCAAATACCTAGGTCCTATCTTTCTCTAAGTTCCTCATTTAGTAAAATGCTTGGAGCAAACTATATACATGCACTGCATGCTTATAGATAATGGGTTAACTAATTAATTTGAACATACTGTACCACCTTATGTCATATTTAAAAATAATCTTTAATGAACACATTTAATTTCTGTTTTAGAAAAGGCAGCTGTTTAACTGGTACCACTTAAGTAACAGCATTTTCATAAAAAAATAAAGTAAAATTATTCTTATTTATTAAAGTCATCAAACACATAGTTTTAATATTATCTAACACTTTTTCCTCTAAAAGAGTAACAATATTTTCCTGAAATCCACTGTATATCTTAAAAATGTTCTGAAATTACAGTTTCTACCAACAGAATATTCTTCCTTCACTCTTGCTTCTTTATTGTACTTGTAATATTCTGGGTCCATTAGATCATGGCTCACAATTTCAGATACTTGTATTGTTAAGCTGTGCATTTGAGATGCTCACTAAGTCTCTTTACTATCATTTTTTCCTAATATTTTGTTCTATGAATGTGCATCATTATAAAACAATCCAAGGTATGACTCTTTTAACAGCATAATAGCTAATCTACAACATGCTCGGGTTGTTCTGATTCTTTATGCTTTCTATGTTTCCCTGATAACAAGTAAAAAGCTATTTTTCTTTCAATTATCTCTGATTTGATATCTTAATTGTGGTATGTGCTATCTTCTAACTTAGCATTTTAGATGTTCCCTTTATGGATTAATTTTGAGAAATAATAAGTTACTGGCTCTGAGCAGAAGTAATGTAAACAAACATCTATGCTTTTTCAGATGGCAGCTTCCTGTTTTTCCATTCCTGACACTAATCCTGTGGCTCTGGACAAAGGATACAAACAAATGATGCCCCTGTCAATGTCATGTGGTAGCCTTGGTACGAGTTCCTTCTCAGTCATGTCCTTTCCTTCCTGAGTCCCCAGAGAATGCCTGGCTGTTGCCATTCTGCACAGCTTAACAGAACAGCCCTCTCTCCTGCTCTTGTGACCCTGAAGAAAGCAACATCTTTGAGATTTTCTAGGAGATTTGTGCTGGCACAAAATTAGGGCCAGACAAGACTGAACAAATACAGAAATAAGACTGTTACAGTTAGCAGGAGTCTCAAAGCTCTTCCAGAAACACAGAGAAGGTGAAGTAAATCTCACCGATATACACCTGAGTCAGGTTCCAGCGACTCTGGTAACTCTGAGTCCTCCCTCTGCTGCCCCAAGGCCTGCTCTATTTCTCTTCTTAAGCTACTCCTTCCTACGAAGGGCAGGCTATTTTTGTGGTTCCTATCATGTTTTCTTACACTTTTTCTTTTTAACCTTTGTTGGAAGACAAGATAATGAAATATGATAGACACAGACAGACCTCATTTCATTGCTCTCTGCTTTGCAGATATGCTTACAAATGGAATGTCTGTGGTGACCCTGCATCAAGGAAGACCACTGTACCATTTTCCCTGCTGCATGTGTGTACTTCTTGTTTCCGTGTCACGTTTTGATAATTCTCACAATATTTCAAACCTTTTCATTATTACTATACCTGTTATATGATTTGTAATCAGTGATTTTTGATGTTACTATGGTAATTGTTTTGAGGCACCACAAACCATTTCCATATGAGATAATGAACTTAATCCAAAACTGTTTTGTATGTTCTGACTGTCCCACTGACCAGCCATTCCTTCGTGTTTCTCTTGCTCTCACTTGTTCTCTTGCTCTCTCACTTTCTGGGCCTCCCTATGCCCTGAGATAAAACAATACTGAAGTTAAGCCAATGAATAACCCTACAACGGCCTCTAAGTGTTCAGGTAAAATGAAGAGTTGCAAATCTCTCACTTGAAGTCAAAGGCTAGAAATGATGAAGTTTAGTGAGGAAGGCATGTCAAAAGCTAAAATAAGCTAGGTCTCTTATACCAGTTAGCCAAGGTACGCATGCAAAGAAGTTCTAGAATGAAATTAAAAGTCCTACTCTACTGAACGCATGAATGTTAAGCAAGTGAAAAAGCCTTACTGTTAATATGAAGGTTTAGTGGTCTGGATAGATCAACCCAGCCACAACATTCCCTTAAGTCAAAGCCTAACCCTAGCACAAGGCCCTAACTTTCTTCAATTCTATGAAGACTAAGAGAGGTGAGGAAGTTGCAGAAGAAAAGTTTCAACCTAGCAGAGATAAGAAAAGAAGTCATCTCCATAACATGAAAGTGCAAGATGAAGCAACAAGTGCTTATGGAGAAGCTGCAGCAAGTTTTCCAGAAGATCTAGCTAAGGTCATTGATGAAGACATATTTTCAATGTAGATGAAGCAGTCTTCAATTGTAAGATGTTATCTAGGACTTTCATAGCTAGAGAGGAGAAGTCAATACCTGGCTTCAAAGGACAGTCTGGCTCTTGTTAGGGGCTAATGCAACTGGTGAGTTTAAGTTAAAACTAATGCTCATTTACCATTATAAAATTCCTAGGGCCATTAAGAATTTTGCTAAATCTGTTCTTCCAGTGCTCTATAATAGAACAACAAAGTCAGATGACAGCACATCCATTTACAGCATGGTCATGGTTTACTGAATATTGAGACTTAGTGTTCAAAAAAAGGAAGAAAGGAAAGATTCATTTCAAATTGTTCATTGACAGTTCACCTGGACACCCAAGGATTCTGATGGAGATGTACAAGATTAATGTTGTTTTCATGCCTGCTGAAAACATCACACTCTGTAGCCAATGAATCAAGGATACGTTTCACCTTTCAAGTCTTATTATTTAAGAAACACGTCTCATAAAGCTATAGCTGCCATAGATTGCGATTTCTCTGATGGATCTAGGCAAAGCAATGGAAAATCTTTCAGAATGAATTCAGCAATCTAGATGCTATTAAGAACATTTGTGATTCATGGACTTTAACAGGAGTTAAAAAGAAGATTCTAACTCTCATGAATGACTTTGAGGGATTCAAGAATAAAGTAGAGAAAGTAACTGGAGATGTTTGGGAAATTGCAAGAGAACTAGAATTACAAATGGAGCCCGAAGATGTGACTGAATTGCTACAATCTTGCAATAAAACCTGGCTGGATGAGGGGTTGCTTCTTACAGATGAGCAAAGAAAGTGATTTCTTTAAATAAATGTGCCCTTGCTGAAGATGCTGTAAACATTGCTGACATGACAACAAAGAATAAGAAGACAAAACTTAGGTTTGCGAGGACTGACTCCAGTTTTGAAAGAAGTTCCGTTGTGGGTAAAATGTGATCAAACAGCACTGCATGTTAGAGATACCTTTTGTGAAAGGAAGAGTCAATTGATGCAGCAAACTTCATTGTTGTCTTATTTCAAGACATTGCCACAGCCAGCCTAACGTTCAGCCACCACCACCCTGATCAGTCAACAACCAACAACCACCAGGCAAGGTCCTTCACTGGCAAAAATATTACGATTCACTGATCATTAGCATGATTGTGGAACATTATTAATATCATTATGACTCAGATGATCATTGAAACTTTTAACAATAAAATGTATTTTAAATGAAGGTATATATGCTATTTTTCAAACATAATGCCATTTTATACTTAATAGTCTACAGTACAATGTAAACATAACTTTTATATGCATGGGGAAACAAAAAAAATGTGTGACTCACTTTACTGCAATGTTTGCTTTATGTTGGTGGTCTGGAACCAAGCCTGCAATATCTCTGAGGTATGCCTTTCAGCCAAAAAAAAAAAAAAAAAAAAAAAAGAACTAGGCTGTTGTCTCAACAATTTATCTTCATAATTTCTGTAAAATGATTGCTATACCCAAGGAAGGCTCTTCTCATATGTGCAGAAGTACTTTTTGTAATTCTTTGTGTTTTAAAATCAATCAAAAAATAATTCTTAACTTTTTTTTAAGTCTCAGAATTGAAATGAATTCCAGTTTCCATTCAGACGTGAAGTTTGGAAGTCATCATTCCCATATGTAGATTAAAAACCTAAGAAAACTGCAAACCAGTTACCTTTCTTAAAATTATCAGAAAACTGATGGTACAGGGTAAACCACTAAACCAAAATCTAGAAAGAAAGGTAAATTAAAAAGACAGAGCAGCCAACCTCTTTGGGTCCTCTCCCACTGTGGGAGCTTTTCTGTCTTCTCAATAAACCCTGCTTTCTTTAAAAAAAAAATACATGGAACAGAAGTCTCTAAATGTCATAAATAGTAGGAACACTTGTCTCGTAATTCTGATGAATTACTATGAGGTAAGTGCAGAAAATAAGAAACACCTGGCACCACCATCATAAAGGGACCCCCCCCCAAACTTCACAGGACCTTCCTTTCAGTAACCCCACCAAGTTCTTACAGTGAGGATCCAAGCAAGATCCCCATGTGATCATGAAAGGAAAAGTGGGGAAAGGCCATTGTTGTATCACCATCTCCCTAACAAAAGGGGAAAGACATCACCAACAGAAAACACTGAAAACTTACCCTGGCTAACTAGAGGAAGAACATACCACCCTACTGTAGTCTTTTTTTTTTAACCTACTGAAATAAAAAAAAAACAACAAAAAAAACCAAAAACAGACTAAATAGGGAACAGGACCTCAATAAAATAATTTGGGAATGCTGCAGCCAGGGATGGGAACATAAAACATGGAGGTGGGAGGGAGTGATACTCCTCCTGGGCAAAGATGGAAACACTTGTGTGGGTTATAACTTTGAGACACAGGTGCATTAAAAGATTGAGGTTTCATTAGATTATAGAACACTCACTCTCTCCAACACCTTACTGCAGCATCAACACAGTTCCAGTATCAGTAGTGGATGGATCACATGTAAAAGAGCTTTAAGACACAGACTTTCTCTAAGGAGAAGTACTTAGGGAAGCCCAGAGTTAAAAGAAGAGATACAAACAAAGATACTAGAAAAACTGGTGACCTTTCCTATAGATACAAGACACATTGAGTACAGCTCAACTCCTACACAGACTAACATTTATCCTCATACTAAAGCCTTATTTATCTCAGTTCTCACTACCTGGTGTAACATATCTGGTTTTAAACAAAAAATCATGAGACATGACAAAGACAAAAAAGGAAAAAGAAATACAGTCTAGAGAGAAAAAGCAAGCATCTAAATCAGATTCAGATGTGACACAGATGTTAGAGTTATCAAATAAGGAATTTAAATTATCATTTTTAATATGCTAAGGGCAATAATAATAAAAGTTGAAACATGCAAGAACAAATGCATAATACAAGCAAAAGATGGAGACTCTTAAGAAAGAATCCAAAGGAAATGCTAGAAATCAAAAACACCGAAGCAGAAACGAAGAATACCTTCGATGGGCTTATTAGTGGACTTGACGCTGCTAAGGAAAGAATCAGTGAACTGAAGACAGATCAACAGAAACTTCCCAACCTGAAATGCAAAGAGAGAAAGAGCTTGAAAACACACACACACACACACACACACACACACACACACACACATACACACACAAAACTCCCAGACAATATAAAAAGAGGGTAACACAAACATAACTGCAATACCAGAAGGAAAGGAAAGATGGTACAAAAGAAATGTTTGAAGTAATAGTAGAGAACTTTCCAAAATTACTAATAAACACTGACACACAGATACAGAGAGCTCAGAAAAATACTATGCAAGAGAAATACACACACACACACACACACACACACACACACATACATACATACCCCAAAACCCTACAACTAGGTATATCATCTTCAAACTACAGAACACTAAGAGAAAAAGAAAATCTTGAAGGCAGGCTTAAGTGGAAAAATATCACCTTACCTATAGAGGATCAAGGCTAATGACTACATAAGATTTTTTGTCAAAGCCATACAAGCAAAATGAAAGTAGACTGAAATATTCAGAGTATTGAAAGAGACCAAAAAAAAAAAAAACCTAACTAATAAGTCTATATCCAGTTAAGTTATCAATTAAATGTGAAGGAGAAACAAAGCCTTTCTCGGACAAACATAAACTGATGCAAACATAAACTGCATCACCAATAGTCTTACCCTGCAAGAAATGTTAGAACAAATTCTTCAGAAATAAGGAAAATGATATAGGTAAGAAGCTTGAATCTACATAAATAAGAGATCATCAGAGAAGGAATAAATGAAGATTTTAAATATATGTGTGTTTTCTTTTCCTCATCAGAGCTAAAGGATAACTGTTAAAAGCAATAATAGTAACGATCTATTGGGTAACAATAGCATATTGTAAGTACAATGAATGACAGCAATATCACAAGTGATAGAAGGGAGGAATTGGGAATATTCTATTATAGAGTAACTGCACTATGAAGTCTTATAGTGTAGTGTTACTTGAAAATGGCCTTAGATTATTTACAAATGCATATTTTTAACTTTAAGGCAACCACTAAATAATTTTTTTTAAAAAACAAGTATAAGTGGTACACCAAAAGAGGATATAAAATGGTATCAAGTAAAACGTTCGATCAAAATCGGAGAAGGCAGAAAATGGGGGAGAGCAAAGAACAAATGCAAGGAAGTGGCAGCAGCTACAAGACTGTAGAATTTAATCCAACCATATTAGTAGTCACATTAAATATTATCGTCTAAACACAATCATTAAAAGACAAAGACTACCTGACTGGATTTTTAAAATACTACAAGACTCAATTATATGCTGTCTATAAAAAATCTACTTTAATAATAAAGAATTGGGTTAAAAGTAAACATAGGAGAGACACCATGCTAACCCTAATAAAAGGAAAGCTGCCAGGCTTGGTGGCTCAGCCTGTAATCCCACACCTTTGGGAGGCTGAGGTGAGTGGACTGCCTTAGCCCGCGGGTTCAAGACCCGCCTGGGCAGCGAGACCTAATCTTTACAATAAATCAAAAAATCACTACATGCCTGTAATTCCGGCTACTCGGAAGGCTGAGGCGTAAGGATCACCGAAGCCCAGCAGGCGAGGCTGCAGTGGCCAGGAGCGGCCACTGCACTCCAGTCTGGGCGACCGAGTGAGACTCCAACTCAAAAAAAAAAAAAGGAAAGCTGACATGTCTATATTAGTTAAAGACAAAGTAGACTTCAGGGATAAAAATGAATATTATACTATGACAAAGGCATCAATTCTACAAGAAGATATAAAAATCTGAATATAAGTTTGAGTACCTAACCAAGCATCTAAACACAAGAGGAAAATAACTGATGGAACAAAGGAAAAATAAACAAATCCATTATGATAGTTGGAAATTTGAGTAGAAGTATGGTTCAAATCATATAAAATAGAAATCAAGGGGCTCACACCCCAGCTGATTCTCTAGTGGCAGAGAATTTATTGAATTAGTAAACAAAATCTCAGGTAAACGAGGTTGTATTTTATAACCTTGTAACATCCAGTATACTCTAGTACATGTACAATAACTCATTTAAAGACCTATTTGCTCTATCAGACTTTAGTATATGGAGAACAAATATGCTTTTTACTCAGTTGGGTTTCCGTAATACCTACGGAGACATTTTTTATGGAATAAATGCTCAAGGAATATCTACTGTATGTCTGAATCTGAACGTTACCACTAAATTATGCTCATCAACATCTAACTGTACAAGTGAGCTATCACTTCATTAAAAATACAAAGTTCCAGTTGTAGTTATCTTTTAAAATAGAATATTTTTGTTTTATAGTCACTCTACTATTGTCAAGTGGCACCGTGAAAACAATTATGGTATATATACAAACTGTTCACACAGTTAAAGTGTCACATGCTTTACTATTAATTAACTCTATTACTGTATCCATTTTAAATGATCTACAAGTTAGTAATGCAAAGTGAGTGATATGGAATACGGAAATACAGAAATTAGGAGTAGATTTGCAATAAGCTTAAAAATAAACATATGTACATTATAGAAGTGTAACTCTTAAGGAACACATTAATTTTAAAATGCCAGGCTTGGCCGGGCTCTGTGGCTCAGCCTATAATCCCAGCACTTTGGAAGGCCGAGGTGAGTGGATTGCCTGAGCACGCGGGTTTGAGACCCGCCGGGGCAACTTGGCGAGACCTCATCTCTACGATAAATCAAAAATTAGCCGGGCGTGGTAGTGCGCACCTGTAGTTCCAGCTACTTGGAAGGCTGAGGTGGAAGGATCGCCAGAGCCCCGCAGGTCGAGGCTGCGGTGGCTGGGAGTGGTCACTGCACTCCAGTCTGAGTGACAAAGTGAGACTCCAACTCAAAAAAATAAATAAATAAATAAAATGCCAGACTTTTATCAATTTAAATTGTATGTTAGGTCATAGTTAAATAATTTTTATCTCCAAAACAAGCAAACAACATGCAAATATAGAATGAATATATTTTTAGACAAATTATAGGGTCTAAAAAATGAAAGATATGGAACATGAGATTTTATTCCATTTTTCATGTGCATAATAGAAAAACTGAAGATAAAATATAATATTAACTCTGTCATCTCTTTAAATTACACAGTTTAACAACCATCCTCAACTCATTTCTACCTGAGTGGGTTTTAAAAATCTGAAATGTAATTATTTTCATAAAACTCAGAAGACCAGCATGATATCTTTGTCATTATTTTGCAATGAGGAATACCTTTCTATTATAAATTGCCAAGCTTCTTCAGATTGCAGATGATTTTCATTTTATTATTCGGGGCATGGCCCATATATGCCCCATTGGCACAAATATGATGTTCTAAAATAGGGTACATAGGAACAATTATTTACTGGATAAAATGTGCTGATATTCTTCTCCCTCTATCAAATACTTATTTCAAACATCACTATATGATTTATTAAAATTCAATTTCACTCAACTTTTCAAGCAAAGACATTATAGAAAGTAAAGTACATCTTTATAGTCTTGTAAACACTTGATGTTCATTCTATGAGTCAGACAGAGGGATGGAAAATATCATAGATCACTTACCTGACATGCATTATAAAGCAGCTGGTGTTCTAGTTTTTTAATACCCAAAATCTGCTGAAACATTTCATAGAGTTGTTCCTTGCTCAGAATAAGTTCAGACACAGCACTTAGTGCCATTCTATTTGGCTGTTTGCACAGGTCCTCTTCGCCCCTATAAATGGCATCATATTTGGCTATCCATGAGCTCAACACCGTCTCTTTGCTCAAGCCATCTATTTCTGGTAAACTCCGCACACGTTTTTCTATGTTTTTCTTAAATACCTCCCTGAAATCATTAGCAGAACAGCCTCCACTCTGCACCATTCTGGCCACTCGGTCACTCTTTAGAAAAACCTGAAAGGAAAAAAAAAAAACCAAACATTTAGGATTAGGCAAGAACACTAACACCACTTGCGCCTTCAGCAATCCAGGCAGCCAGAGTTTCTGACACCAAGTATCAGATTCAAATGATTCAAATTGTTATATATTACATGGTAACTAATGACATAATGAAGACTCCAAATCTCTCTAAAATGTTTAGGAGAGCACAGTATACAGTGCTGAGCAAACTAAATTGATCTGACTTTATCTACACGCCCCCCCCCATATAAAGGTTATGGGCACCTCCACAACTGAATCCTTTAGGGTGGAGTCCTCAGGAATGGGATCGATCGGTCCTCTTATAAAGGGACAGATCCCGGAGAGTTCCCTCATCCCTTCCACCATGTAAGGATACAGCAAAAAGACAGCTGTCTGCAAATCAAGAAGTGGACCCTCACCAGATATCAAATCTGCTGACACAGTGATCTATTGTTTATAAGCACTAAAAAATGATAATTAAGAAGGCAATTAGAGATATGAACCCAATGTTCTTACCTGTATTAGAGAGTTCTGGCTAGTTCTTTAGTGGGGAGTATCCTCTATCATTTGAATGAGGATTTGAAGGCCAACAGTAAGGTAATTCTAGAATCTATCTCAATGTCCTCAAAATTGTTTATCAGCTAGGGGGTTGAAGCATACTTGTCTCCATCCCTGATTTCATCACCCTACCTGCCCCCCAACTTCTCACACACTTTTCATAGCTCGAAAGAACAGATGCTAGAAAAGCAATACCTCTAAGGTACTTCTACTTATCCACATGACCAGGTAAGAAATTAAATAAAAACAATGATAACCATAGAGTGAGATGCTCATGAAACAAGAAGAGATGAGTAATGAAGTAATAATGTCATATTTAGGAAGAAACACCAGACTTTGCCTTACAGCTCGCCATCTTTCTAAGTCATAGATTATATATCAGTCAAGATGCATTAAACAGCCATGATGTCATCCATATCCCTAAGAATCCTCTATGGGACATATAAGGCTGCTTTTATTCCTGTTTTCTTCTTCCTATGATAACAAAAGAGTATTCCAAAAGAGCCTGCAGGACAATTTAATGCAGCCTCCATAAATCACATGCTGTTATTAAGCTTACAAAACAAAAATTCATGTTAACATTTACCCTAAGAACTAATTCTACTGCAGTACTCCCAAGTTATGACCATACCACTTGCACCATACTTCCATGCCTGTCTGAAAGTGGACAAGCAACACACATGTTCTGTACAAAGTGGACTCGAACAACTGACCAGCATGCTCAGCTACCCAACCCCAAACCTCTTCTCCCTCTTAAAGTCATTCACACAGACTGTTCTCCTCATTTCCTATCTTTGCACAGTGGCAAAAATATTCCTGGCACTCAAATATGTTGGCTGACGGAATTAATGTATAAGCAGTAGTAATAAATTTGTCATAAGGAAAATAAGATCCTCCCCTGGTAAACCCCTCATAAGTTGAAAATAGCACAAGTTAAAAATGCATGTAATACCTCTATCCTACCAAACATCATAGCTTTTTTAGTCTACCTGAAACATGCTCAGAATACTTCATTAGTGTACAGTTGGGCAAAATCATATAACACAAAGCCTATTTTATAATGAAGTGTTGAATATCTCATGTAATCTATTGGATATTGTACTGAAAATGAAAAGCAGAATGGGTGTATGGGTACTGGAAGTATAGTTTCTACTGAATACGTATTATTTCACACCATTGTAAAGTCAAAGAATCTTAAGGCAAACTATTGTAAGTCAGGGACTATTTGTGTTCATAACACTTTCACGCAAGCCTTCCTTCCTCTCTCTTTACCAGCTCTGGTTCAATGACTAACTACTGTAAAGTCACTCTGTCTTATGTTTTATGTTTCTAAGCAAAAACAAATTCATTCTTAAGTGACATGTATACGAATATTGCTTTTAGGTCAGGCATGGTGGCTCATACCCAGCACTTTGGGAAGCTTAGGTGAGTGGATTGCTGAGTCCATGAGTTCAAGAACAGCCTAGCCAACACAGTGAAACTTCATCTCTACAAAAATTTTTTTAAAAACTGAGTCAGGCAGGGTTGTACACACCTGTAATCTCAGCTACCTGGGAGGCTGAGGCAGAAGGATCACCTGAACCCAGGAGGTCAAGGCTGTGAAGATGCTGTGACCATGCCACTGCACTATATCCTAGGTGACAGATTGAGACCCCAACTCAAAAATAAAAAGAATGTTGCTTTTAATATTTATAGATCAAAGACAATAAAGTTGAAATACTTCACAATATGTTTTGTCTAAGAATGACATTAACTACTTCAGAATCTATAGGTATGTCTCCATTTCCCTTCTCAGCCTCATCTAACATACCTACCCTTCTTGGGTGATAGCCTTCAATATACATAAATTATATATTTATAAATTACATAAAATTATTTGTATGTAGTTATATATAAAATTGTATCCATAAATATTAAAATATTAATATATATATAATCTTAAATATATTATGTTACTTAAACTCTATTTTCTGTGATAGCTGTATCTTGTGAAGTTAGAGCATATGGAAGCTCAGTAGCTAAAGGGGTGGACTGTGCCAGTTGTCAATCTGTTACTTTTCGACTCCAAATCCACCTTTCCATTGCCCTGTCTTGGTCAGCAAGCACAATTTTAGGCAATGTCAGTAGAGGGTGTTGGAAGAGTTACACTGGAGGAAGAAAAGCTCTTCTTCCTGATTCTCTTCTTACCTACGGGCACATTACACCAACCCATGGCAGCTTTTCTTTAGACCCTGAGAGTGGCCTCCAAAAAAGTACCATCCACACTGACAGATCCTCAGTGACTTCTCCAGTGTGGCACCTCCCTGTGGGCAATGTCCCCCCAAAACCACAGAAGGCAGACTCCCTGTAAGCCCCATTAGTGCAGCACTTAGGTGAACTTCTCTGTCATGCAGTAAGACATATCTTCTCCAAAGAGATCTAGATCCCAGAGTAGGAGGATGGGACCCTCTTCTACATTTCTTCCTTGGGTGCTCTGCTTCCTATTTCTGCTACTTATTCTATATTCTTTAGAGTTTTCTTTACCCATAATAGCTAACTCCCCATCGCAGGAGTCCTCAATCTCCATGCTGCAGAGTTGTATGTGTCTGTGGCCGGTTAGGAACTGGGCTGCACGGCAGGAAGTGAGCAGCCAGAGAGCAGAGCTTTGCATTCTGTCAGATCAGCTGCAGCATTAGATTCGCATAGGAGTGCTAAACCCTGTTGTGAATTGCACATGCAACGGATTTAGGTTGTATGCTTCTTATGGGAATCTAATGTCTGATTGTCTCTCTCCTCCTCCTCCTCCCATCTGTGGAAAAATGGTCTTCCATGAAACTGGTCCTTGATTCCAAAAAGGTTGGGGACCACTGCCTTATTGTTTATATAAAACTTTCCGTCTTCAATTATTGTATGTCTCCACCTCCACAGTGTACTCTAACTGATACAAAATACTGAAGTGCCGCAACAGAGAAATTTGGTAATGTATATAAAGTTAGACTAGTACTTTTTTTTAAAATTTACTTTAGAGTTTTGGGGTATAAGTGGAAATTTATAAGTAGGTAGAATGCAGGTGAAGGCTGGGCTACTAGCTGGCCCTCTCTCCCCCTGAGAGTGAACCAGAGACCCAGTGTGTATTCACATACCCTCCTCCTTCTCCCATCACCCCAAGCAGTGTCCAGTGTCTGCTGATCCCACTACTGTGCTCGAGTGACCAGTGTTCACGGCCTGTGTATAAGTGAGATATGCAGTATTCATTTCTTGGTTTCTGTGACAGTTCACTTAGTATGACGATCTCCAGCTGCATTCAAGTTGTTGCAAAGGCCATGATTTTGTTCTTCTTTATGACCAGGAAGATTTTTTTTAAAGTGCAATGTAAGGATCTTAAGACAGACTTCAGGAAAAACTTTTAATTGCTTAATTTCTAATACTCTAAGTTGGCAGGCATCTTATTTTTCCAACTTTTTCTGCCTAAAGAGTCAGAGCTAGATGTAACCAAGTAACCAAATCACATTTTTAAAGTAAGGGTATGAATAAACATGTTTTCTGATTCTTAATCTCTCCTACAAAACCATATCTAAAGCCATACTAATTCAGTCCAATTACATGCAATTTAATTGACATTTGCTAAGTGGTAACATCATTGCAGGGATTCTCCTAAGTCCAAAGAAAAATGAGCCAAAGACTGTGCCCTAAAAAGCTCCACCACCTGAGAGAGACAGGATAAACACAAAAATATAATAGTGTAATAGCAGTAATAGAAACCCACACAGAGAGAGGGAAAGCAAAAAACAAACAAATTATCAACTCTGTTGGGCAGCCAGAGTCAGAGCGGAGGAGGATCCAGAACAGAGACAGGGGACTTGCCCTTACCGGCATTTTGAACATGTGAGTTGTGTGAGAGGGGAACAAAAGAATAAAAGGCATTTCAGGAAAAATAAAAGAAAAGGGCAAAAAGCACAGAAGAACAAAGCATAGCCTTTTGAGGGAAATAAAAGAACTTTCACACTGCAGGAACATTACCTATAGAGGTGAGGGCAGCAAAGTTATGCCAGGCAGAACAAGAAAGACCAGGTGGCAAAATGCCACAGGTGCAGAGGAAGGATGCTGGGCTCTATCTGATGACCTGGAGACAATGAAACTGGCTAGCCAAGTCAGTACATTGGTGAGAAGCACCTTTAGACAAATAACTGGAGGCAGCATCAAGGGTAGAAGACAAGCAACCAGGGTAGACACTTGATACCAGGTATCCAATGAGGACAGCAGCTCTGGTAGAAAACAAGAAGGGGCTGGACTAGGACTAGACACAAGAAAGAGGTGGAGTCAAGATGGAGCTAGAGATAAATCTTAGTGATTCACTGAATGTGGAAACTAAGGCAGGAAAAATGTGAAGACCCAGTGTTTTACTGGGGTACCTAGATTCCACTAACTAAAAACAAAGAATACAAGTGGAAGAACGTGTGTGTGTGCGCACACACGTAAGAGGGCGCGCTTATAGGGTCATGAATAATTAGTTTAGTTTTGGTATACAAGTTAGCTTTGGAGACACACTGTGGTCAAAACAGTCAAGAACAAAACCCTATCAAATACCGATGCTTAAACATAGGGCAAAGTAACTGGATCCAAGGGAGATTAGTAGTGTCAGAGAAGGAAAAATATGGACATACTAGGAGTCAAGGGAGGAGAAAGTCTCAAGGTGTGTGTGTGAGAGAGAGAGACAGACAGACGCGGAGAGAGATAGAATAGAAACACACATACAGAGAAAGAGACAAAAAGCAGAGAAAGAAAGAGACACAGCAAAAGCAAGAGATATACACAGAGAAAAAGAAAGACAGAGAAAGAGACCCACACAGAGGGACTGAGACACACACTGAGAGAGCATGCACAAGAGAGAAAGAGACACTCAGAAGGAGAGAGGCTGAGAGAGAAAAACAGAGAGAGAGACAGCAAGAGAGAAAGATACAGACAGAGGGAGAGAGAGACACAGATAAAGACAGAGAGAGCATGCCAGAGAAGGAGACATACACAGAGGGAGAGAGAGACAGAAAAAGACACAGAGAGATACACAGAGGGAGAGAGACAGAAAAAAAGACAGAGACAGATACACAGAGGGAGAGAGACACAGAAAGACAGAGAGAGAGTACAAGAGAGAAAGGCATATACAGACACACAGAGGTAGAGGAGACAGAGAAAGACAGAGAGAGACAGTGAGAGCAAAAGATACAGAGGGAGAGGACAGAGAGAGAGAGAGCAAGAGACAGTAAGAGAGAGACAAAAAGACAAATAGAGAGGAGACAGCAAGAGAGAAATATATACAGAGGGAGAGGGAGGGAGACACAGAGAGAAAGGCAGGGAGACAGCAACAGAAAAGAGACATACACAGAGACACAAAAAGAGAGGAGAGAAAGACACACATACAGAGGGAGACACAGAGTGAAAAAAAGCCACACACAGAAGGTGAGAGAGACAGACAGAGAGAGAGAGAGAGAGAGAGAGAGACAGAGAGAGAGAGAGAGACAGAGAGAGAGAGAGAGAATGAGAGAGACACACAGAAGAGAGACACACAGAGACAGACACACACACACATAAAAGGAGAGAACAGAGAGAGAGAGAGCAACATAGCATGAGAACATAAGATAAAAAGTGCCATGAGAGAAAAAATCAGGTCAAGTGAAAAAAGATTTGATTGTTCTCTGTCATCACTAGGTCACCTTTGGAAGAAGATTTACTGGAGCGATGAAGACAGAAGCCAGTTGCAGAAAGAAGAAGAGAGGACAAGGTGAAATGAAGTTAAGACAGCAAACAAACTTCTTTTAGAAAACATGAAAAAGGAAATGAGAGAGAAGGCAGCAAAAGCAGGACTAGGAAATCACATTCAAGCAACGGAAGAGACAAGTCAGTAAAGAGAAGAGCTTTAAGGTACAAAAGATATAGAAAAGTGGTGGTATGTCGATTCCAGATTAGGTTATAAAAGACTGAAGCCTCCTCACCCCCCCCCCCCCATTACATGCTTTGTGGGAAGCAAGCTGTCAGGAGGCAAGAAACTGAGACCTTCAGTCTAACAACCCTCAGTGAACCAAGATCTATCCATAACCATGTCGGTGAACTTAAAAGCAAATTCTTCAGTCCCAAGTGAGCCTAGGATGATTGCAGTCTCAGCTGACGTCTTGGTTGTAACCTCTTCAAAGATCCTGAGCAGACACATCCAGCTAAGCTGCTCTGGGGTTCCTAATTCTGAGAAATGGTGAGATAACACATATTGGTTGTTTTAAGTGGCCAGATTTTGAGAAGATTTGTTACAAAGCAATAGATAATACATGCATATGTTCTTGTGGTTTTATCTCTTATTCATTTGATTTTCAGTTCAGTCATCTCCTGAGAGGAAGCTCTGTCCTTCTCCATTACCTTATTCATCATCCTTGCCCTCTTATCTTACTCTATATTTATTTTTAGCACATAGCATCATCTGAAATGTAATTGTCTGCCTCTCCAAAATAGAAGGTAAACATCACCACAAGAAAGACCTTGATTTGCTTGCTAATGATTCCAGTGTCTAACACTGAGTCTGTCTCATAGAAAGAGCTCAATATAGATTCATTGTAAAAAAGTAAATACTATTCATGAACGCTGAAATATCTAAGACTTAAGAAAAAGATTAGATATGCATGTAGCTCACAGGCTTCCTAAAACATGGCTGACTATGAGAGTGGTACCAGAGGATGGATAAAAATGTATTAACTAAAAGCACAGGAAGTGGTATAGTCAAAAGGCATGAGCTCCAGAAGGACAAGAGTTTTGCGTGAGGTAGGAAGAGTAACAATCTGAAGCCAGGGATGAAAAACAGTCCTCTTGGCCCTACATGTAGAGGACAAGGGAAGGCATCCTTTCTGTTGTGCAGTTAGGCCTGGAGCTCTTCACATGCTTCCAAAGCCATCACAAGGAGTGATCCACCAACCTTTACATGCTTACCACACTTAAGCTCCAGACTTGGATACCATCCAGCATCTCTCTTTAGATGTCCTATAGCACCCTAAACTTAACAAGTCTCCAATAGAGGTCATAACTATTTCCAATATTTGCACTGCCTCCTGCCTGCCTGCCTGCCTGCCTCAGTGTCAGATCCCAATTTAAATCCTTGAGAGACCTGGAAACCATTTTTGACCGCGCCATATGCTCCGTGTTATTTTCCCTGACATACAACTTGTCACAACACCTGCTGATTCTACCCCCTAAATGTCTCTCAATTCCTTCTTTACCTCTCCATCTCCCCCAGTAGTGCTCCATGCCTCTCCCTGGGACTCTATGGGATGAAAGCAAACAGTTTCTTAACAGTCTTCCTGCCTCAGAAGGTTTTCTGGCGGCCACTCTGTTTCAACTATAATTTTTCCCCAACCTATTCTTTTCATTGACATCAAATTAATATACATATTTTAAAAATCTGGTCATTTCAATCCTTCTCCAGCTTAAAATTCTTAACTGGCTTTTCACCAAAACCACCACCAAGGCCTCTGAGGTCCCACTTTAAAATGTCCCCAGCTACCTCTCCGGCTTCATCACAAGTCATTTTCTCTTGTTGGAGCTCCATGCTCGCATTCCATCAGCCTTACAAAAACCTCCCATTGTTCATCTTGCTATCTCCTAATTATCTTAGTCACCCTTCAGATCACCACCCAGTTGACCCTTCCTCAGAGATTTCTTTCCCAGTCATCCCCGCTTAGCCAGATCCTGTGTTATATGCTATTACAGCACCTTTTCTTTTTCCTACAAAGTGCTTATCATGTTGCCACTGTAATGCTTAAGTAAAACAATTTAATTCCCATATCTATTGAACTCACTGGACAGCAAGTTCCATGAAGCCAAAGACTGTTTCAACACTCTATCTGTAGTACTAACACCAGACCAAGTGCATGACAAGTTTTTAGAAAAGATCCCCTGGAGGAGTGAATGAGCAATGAATGAGTGGTTTGAATAGTTAAACTAAAGATTTAATTCCCCCATCCTTGTACAAGTATAGTTTAAAGAATCGATGAAGGTTTACTGCTTTTCTATTTTATGCTCCTTTAAGAAGTTTAAGACATGAACCTTGTCCATATGAATGGGGGAGAAAGTGACATGCAGAGAGAAGGAAGCACAATGAGTGACAACCCAGAGGAGGGAGACTACTTTGTGAGGAAAATAAAATGTATATTGCCTAATAAATATAATATCATCTAATAATTCCTACAATCTGCGCTATTCCTGTGGAAATGATATGATTTCTAATGTCAATTTTCCAGGTGTCATCAGTTATGAAAGTATGTAACACTGATGTGTTTAGTCTCACCATATAGCAAATATCTCAATCCTGCATCTTGTTACAACAACAATTATCAAGTTAAAGGAAGGTAAAGTGTGGCTACATGCAGAGACTGGCCCCAGAGCTGCTCTTCAGGTCTGAGGAGGACACACATAAGCTTTCTGCTCTGGACCCCCAGGATCCTTCGTGAAATTCTGTCTGGAATACCAGTAGGATGCCATGTTGGTGTTAAAGCAGTCATGAGTACTGAGTATATCAACATACCCACTGAGGAGTAGATCTTCTGACTTCCTAGAGCTTTTCACACATTATCTCCTTTAATCTCCACAATTACCCTGTGCCTTATCCACTATCATTCTCTTTTACAGATTAAGTAGTTTAAATTGAGGAGATAAATAACTGGCCCAAGGCCACAGAGTTACTGGGAAAATAGAGACAGAATTCCAGCCTTTGGGCTCCAAAACACTATTCCTTTACTTACTCTGCTCTCCCACTCCCCTACGCCACCATGGGTGTACTTGTGGAAGCCAGATGTCCTGCTGAGTGCTAGCCAACACCTGTGGAAGTATCTATCAGTGATCTGCTTGTGAAAATGCTACCGAACACACAACTGATTCAGCATGGAAGTTAGGAATCTCACATTAGGAAACAACAGACTATGTGTGTTACATTTCTCCACGTTTCAGCAAATTTAACTTGTACATGGTCTTCCCGCTGAGCAGAACTAACTGCTACTCTTCCCATCCTCCACTCAACTTATACACCAAAGAAGCTACTGAGTGTCTTAGCAAAGTCATGATGAACTAGTAAGGAAACTGAAATGGGACAACTAGAACAAGAAACTGTATCTGCAAAGGCTAAATCTGCTCAGCTGTCCAAACAAGCCTTCAAATACACTTTTCCACAGAAGCCCTTATTGTTCATACATCACTGTTGATCTAAACCATACATTGCTTCCCTGATTCAAAAAGATTTTTATAACGATGAGAAAAACATTATCTGCTTGCCAAATCATTGTGGCTATCTATGAGATGGTTCTGGGAAGGCTGCCAACATGCGCTCAGCCAGGAAAACGTTGAGAAAGTACAAGAGCCCCACTTATAAGACATGCCTTTTTCTCCTTAATAATGCCAAATATTGTCTCATAATTCCCACAACCTGTTGTCCTTGGACAAATAGTGATGTAGTTTTTAAAACTATTTTTCAGGTGTTACCAATTCATGAAAGTTTATAATACGGTTAGTTTAGACTAGTTAGGAATACTAGAAATAAAATATTTTTTAGTTTTCTGACACATAAACACCAGTACTTTCTTCCAAGTCACTTTGTATGCCCAAAGCCAACAGATTCTCTGTTGGCACTGTATTGTAGCAGCCTTTTTATCCATCCAAGTCTCCCTCAGTCTACTTTCCCAGTCTTCTGGTCTATTGCTCCCTAAAACATATTTTCTGGTCCAATAAGGGGAACACTGGTTTATCGCTCTGTACTCTCCATATGTCCCCTCCCTCATACCTCATCCATTTGTTCGATAAACATTTAACAATAAAAACTATGGGCTAGGCAGTGTGATCAGTGCTAGAAACATACTTGTAAGCAAAATGGCATGGGTTTGCTGCCTTCCTAAAGCTTACAGTGGGACAAACACATTGTTACACAAATGAATATGACTATGGCTTCATAAATGCTACTGAGAATTTCTGGTGCCATAAAAGACTGCAACCAAGGTTTAAATCTAGGTGGGGAGGTCCTGGAGGCTTCCCTGAGAAGGTGAATAGGGATCCAAAGACTGAAAATAATTATCTTGTAAATGAAAGAGACAAAGAAGCCAAGGGACAGTAAGTGGAGGATATACAGACAGTCTAAGTGGGCATCAAGAAGGCTCACTGGGCTGGAGTGAAGAAGAAGAGACTCCAGTGGAATGGAAGGAGGCTGGAGAGGAGGAGTTGGCCTTGTCAGGTTTTGAAAGGTCTCTGGTCTTTATGCCAAGAGCACGGAATGCTATCATTTAAGACAGGAAGTCAAATGATCAAAACTGTATTTTGAAGATAGCTAAAATTTGTTTTAGGGGTTTTACATGTATTAACCCTCACAATCACATGAGGAAGGTGCTAAGATCTATCTTAAAAGTTAAAAACAAACAAACAAAAAAACATGAGAGGTAAAGATATATGGCCAAGATCACACAGAGTGTGGAAAAGTGAAGATTTTTTTTTTTTTTTCAGTTGGAGTCTCACTCTGTCACTCAGGCTAGAGTGCAGAGGCACACTCACAATCACCGCAGCCTCCATCTGCTGGGCTTAGGCAATCCTTCCGCCTCAGCCTTCCAAGTAACTGTAACTACAGGCGCAGGCTATCTTACTCAGCTTATTTTTTTGACTTACTGTAGAAACTAGGTCTCACCAAGTTGCCCAGGCTGGTCTTGAACCCTGGGCTCAGGCAATCCTCTCACCTTGGCCTTCCAAAGTGCTGTGATTACAGGCTGAGCCACTGCACCCAGCCTGAAAGGTCAAGATTTAAGCCCAGGCTCTCTCCAGAGTCTCCCTCTTTAGCATAATGCAATCAAATTTGGCAATTTATCCATTATGACTTTTTTTTCCTAAACAACTTTAAGATGATAATTTACGTACCACAAAATTATCCCATTTCATCAATACAGTCAAGGCTTTGGTATATTCACAAAGTTGCTTACCTATCAATATAATCGAGTTCAGTACATTGTCATGAGCCCAGGAGGAATCCCAGCATCCCCCTTTTGGGATTTCTAAGAACTTTATTTTATTCATGATTACCTGACCTCTCAGAATCTGAGACTGATAATTCCTGTTTATGCTCCCCTCTTTGACACTAGAAGGATGTAAAGCTCATCATCATGGAGTATGCACTCTCAACGGGGTGATGTAGTCCCCAAAGTGAGAAGAATATTGGTTCTTGGAATGATAAAACAATTTCACTTCATATAAAGCACAAATGTACACACAGTATACAAAACTGCATTATGGCTTATTAAACTGAGCTGGAAAGGCCAAGGAATGGATGGATTGGTGAGGATTCAAGGAGAATGTGTTCCTGTTATTCTCCCTCTCCTTTGTGAAACATCCCACAGCTGGATGTGATTTCTCTATTCTGTGCCATCTCAGCCCTTCCCAATACTCTCTGAAGGTATAAAACATATACATTCAGCCTTGTGTCCCGAACATTTTCTTATAAAAATGTTCAAACGAGAAAAAAGTTTGTAATGAGCACACAGATACTTACTACATAAACTCTACAATTAACATTTTACTCTACTAGTTCTTTCATATATCTTTTTCTCTCCATCAGTTCAAATATTTTCTTATGCATTTTAGAGTAAGTCAAACACATGATCTTGTACTTTACAAAAAAATTCCACAATAGATTAGAAGTCAGCAAATATTGGTCTTTTGCTGAAGATACAATGTCTCAAAAAAACTTTTCTTTGAGAAGATAGGTAATAATCCTGCTAAGACTGTAAGCTTCACAAGAGCTGCACCGTTAAGCCCTCTGTAGTGTCAGGTACCATTAGAGCTCGGTTTAAAAGAAATCACTAGGTCCTTGTAGTAATGGACTTTGGAAAGTTATTGAATCCAAAGACTGGTGTTTTGACCAGTGCAAGATGAAGTTTTCATGGATTTGAGGTGAAAATAAACAAATACAGGAACTACAAAGTTCATTTTTAAAAAGCAAAATGTATTTAATATTCTAATAATTAAACTGCAGAGTAACAAATACTATTTTTTGTAAGACAACATTATTAATCATAAATGGTGGGTTTTTGTTGTTGTTGCTGCAATGGCTAATGATCTTTTTGGCAAACAAACAAACAAACAAAACTACCTAACTATGCCTGATCTTTGTTTTTTTGTTTATTGAAGTGTGAATTTCAAAGGTTTGCAAAACACTGATGTAACCAATCCCATTTCTTTACTTATCAAATGTGAAGAAATCACAACTTAAAACCAACAGCCAATAATCTGTTTTACTTAACAAATGAATTTAGGTAAGGGATACCTCTAGACATTCATCTATGAATCAGATACAGCTGCTCTCAAAAAACCATTCCTTATAACTAATCTAAATCCTTTAGATCAAATCTAAAGCTCTTCGGGCAAATTTAAAGCGCTGAACTAGCAATGATTTCTCACATTGTGTTGCAGGAATTGAGGTTATTCTATACTCAAATGAACATAAACGTATTTTTAAAAGTATGAAGCTATTTTGGGGGGAAAATACAGATATCTAATAATATCCCTCATAATATTATCAATATTATGAAGTTGTTCTAATGCTTTGTTCTTCTAATACAGCTAAGAGCAGTTCCTTTAGTCTTCCTTTACAGATATTTTTCAAGCTAATTGTTCAGAGCTTAAATTTCCCTAAGCCAAAGTCAAATTCTCCTTAACCCTGTAACTATAGAGACTACAAATGAAGAATTTCCAAGCCATTTGCTACAAGTACAAATATAAAAGGAGACATAAGATCATTGGTCCCTACCACAGGTTAGTCTGTATGACACTGAAGAAGAAAGACTGAGACCCTAAAGAAGAAGAAGAATCATGTAGCTCATCATGGAAAAGGGAGCAATGACAAAGAAAAACATGAATTTCTTAAGAAAAACTTCTACATGCAGACATACCTTTTCCGAGCCATCCCTTTATCCTTCCCCTATTTTAGTCAACGCTTTATGGTGTGACCAAAAAATCTGAAAGTTCCTGAGTTGGGAACCTTCTTCCATCTATACTATGAGGATTATTTTTCCCTCATTGTAATGATACAAAAAATAAATTTTCAAAATGTGGTGTATTTTTTGAAGACTCATACTATTTAATGTTCAATAAATCTTTAAAATAATTTATCTTCATTATATACAACATATAAAATGTGTTCCCTCTGTCTCACAGCTTTACAATATTCCAACTTCAATTGTGTAATTTTGCTCACCTCCTCCCACTTCTCGTCTCAGCAGCTGGGAAATAATGAGCATCAAAAGATAATGAGAGTCTTCATCCCTGAGAGTTCAAGGTGTTACATGAGCTAAGAGACTGAAACATTCTGGGTCAGTGTTCCTCCCAGGTGGGATAGAGTTAAATCCTTTTTCATTTTTTAACTTTTAATTAATAGTAAATTATATATTTATGGGATACAATGTGATGTTTTGATATATGTTTACTACGTGAAATTATACTTTTCTCAACACAACATTTGAGTATTACACGAGATAATACAGTGAAATGTTTTAAAATCAGTGCTACTCAGTGTGTGATCTATGGGCTAATGCCAGTTCTTTAACTGTTACCTGTACCTCAGCAAGGACAGCAGGTCCTCAAATACTGTTGTTTTGCTATAATGTTGATTTAAAAAAATCAATTCCTGGCTGGGGCCACTGTCTGTGTGGAGTTTGTATGTTTTCATGTCTGTGTGGGTTTCCTCCCACATTCCAAAGATGTGCATGTGAGGTTCTCCGGCGTGACTGTATTGTCCCAGGATAAGTGGGTGTGGGTGTGATTGTGCCTAGTGATGGGATGGTGTTCTGCCCAGGGTGGGTTCGCACCTGGGGCCCTCACTTGCCTCGTTCTGGCCGCCCATGATTCTTAACTAGAATGAATGGGCAAATGATCATCTTATTTGGTTTTATTAATTGTACTTAAATGTATGTACAGCTCACAATTATTTCCAGGTTTAACAGCAAAAGTGTTTGGTCTTTATTAAAATTTGATGATATTTGTGTGTCCAGAAATAGGTCATAGGGACTTTACTCTTGTTTATATCAATTAGCTTATGGTAAAACTGGTTTTGTTATAAGTCATTTCACATAAAGTCACAGTCATCAATAACTTATCAACTATTCTAAGTGAGAGCTTACGTTTTCAGAAACTTTTGAAGGAATATGGCATTGCCATGGTATCCCAAAGAATGATATTTCCCCAACATTTTATTATAAAAATGTTAAAGTGAGAAAAAAGTTTGTAGTGGACACACATATACCTACTAAATAAACTCTACAATTAATATTTTACTCTACTAGTTCTTTCATATATCTTTCTATCAGTTCAAATATTTTTCTTATGCATTTTAGAGTAAGTCAAACACATGATCTTGTACTTTACAAAAAATTCCACAATGGATTAGAAATCAGCAAATATTGGTCTTTTGCTGAAGATACAATGTCTCAAGAAACTTTTCTCTGAGAAGATAGGTAATAAATGTACCAATATGACACAGAAGTTGGGAGAAAATATATTTCTAAAAACCAAACCATTCTATTTTCCACTATACCACTGGACACCAGAGAATGAGTTGCTACCCTCTCAAATTCCAGGTTTATACATACGTCTTGAGGATAGCAAGTTATTTACTCTTGGTAATCCATGGCACTACAGTGGAGAAACAAAGTTCCAGAATAAAAAGGAAAAAAGAAATGCCTGGAAAGTAAGTCAGTTTTAAAAGCAAACATTCTGTTATGCTAAAGAAAAATAAACCCAAAACTTATTGGCTAAACTTCCCTGGCATATAGTAGCTCTCAATAAATATTTGTCAAGTAGATTTTGTAGTTTATACCTTGTAGTTATTTTTTCTCCAGATGGAAACTATGCATGGAATTAACAATGTTATTGCCTTTTAATCTGATTCTCAGGATTGTGAGGGACCTCAGAAGTTTACGTCCAATCATCCTTCCAAAGTCTGAATCTCACTACCACCACTACTAAAATAACATTCCAACAATATCAAACTCCTTTAAGAAACATAAACTCCAAAAAAAGAGAAGGCAGGAAGGGGGTTTAGGGTTCAGAAATTACTTGTGGGGCACAATGTTTACTATCTGGGGGATGGGCCACATGAGACCCAATCCCCACCACTATACAATATGCCCATATAATGCATGTGTACCTCCTGAATCTAAAATAAAGATGAAAAAAAAAAAATCCACTAGTAACTGCTGCTAATCAGAGTGCATATTCAGGGCAACTTGGAATCTGTTCCCACGTTGCAATTCTCAAGTCTGGCCCAAATAAACTCTCGACTTATAAGGAAGGGGGGTGGGGAATGAAGGGAAGGAGGGAGGGAGGGATTTCTGAAGGGAATGACCTGTCTATGGGTAGGACTAACTTCTGGATTGTTCTTTGCTTCAGATGGCAACATTCTGCCTGTAGCTATTATTCATTCACATAGTTCTAATCCTTGTAATAACAAAGAAAATCTAAATTCCTATCAAAGTCCTTCTTCAAGTATCTGGTGGCAATCAAAACTGTCTTCTGTCTTCCATGTTAAGCATCATCGTAAAATCACCACTAAACTAAGAGTAATTAATGGGTGAATTCTTTTATTAGTAAATCACAACTTAGTAGTACCATGTATCAAGCCTTTGGCTAAATTTTGATAGCTATCTCATTCAATTAGTATAGTATAGACCTATATTTTCAGCTGGGTAGTGAACATCTCCTAGATGTGCTAAGGCACACAAAATTTGTAGTCTTCTTCGTCAAACTTTCTTCACCTGTCATTTTCTATCTCACTGAATGGTATCATTACAAGCTGGTGGCCCAAGCCAGAAAGCAAGGAGTCATTCTTAACTCTTCACTCTTCTTCGATACCTCCCAATCCATACCTAACTCTTCTATATCTATCCATATTATGTTGCTAAATTGGAGATGAATTGATGATAAAAGCTATGGATGTAGAGAAGTTTTGAAATCAGTGTTACCCTGGTCATCCAAAAGTGAAGTAGAAAATTTGTATCAGCAAAGGAAACCATCAAAGAACTTATTATCTTGGAAGTGACCCACCAAATTACCACTGTCCTCATTCATAGTTTCACCGTATCATTGTAACAGCCTCCTGAGTTCTCTCTTCCTTTTCAAGTTCCTTACTCAAAATTGCATATAACACACTGGAAACCTCTTGCTACAACACTGTTGTACACACTCTTCCCTCACCCCAGATGCCCTTCTTCCCAATCCAGTAATTCTCCTTTTCAAATGTTATTTCCTTCCTTAAGTGTTCCTTGTTTCTCCAGCTAAAATCTTTTCCTTCATACCCCCAGAGGCCTTTATCAATTCCTTTCCATGAAATGTAATCCTTTCTGCCTTGATATTTTGAGTTCCATGTAAATGTCGTTAGTAAAGTAAAAACAAGTCGAACCGAAGAAAATAGAGGGTAAAAATGGGGACTTGATTAGTGCAAAGGCTCTTTGGAAGAGATCCCTGGCAGTAGCTCTCAATCTTGTGAGCACACTGGAATAACCTGAACAACTATAAAAACGATTGATACCTGGGTCCGGACCACAGGTCTTGAGTGCAACCAGGGCATTGGATTTTTTTATCTCCAGGTGATTCTGATGTGCAGCCAAGGCTTAGGAGTTCTGCTTTATGGGGACTATAAAAGAGAATTAAGAGATTAATAAAAGATTTTTAAACAGAAACAAAGATCTGTTTGAAATAAGATAATAAATGCTACAACTTGAGTAGTAAGTGGCTGTTCTGGAATAGAAGTAGAAAAAGCAGATCATAGGGATGATTCAGAGTAGGTATATAATACTGTAGAAGAAGTAAATGTAGGAGGCAAAAATTTACTGGCACTTGGTGGAAACTATAACGGCTTACAACCGGTCCTAGGCTGAAGCTGGAACAGAAGCGATGGGCTGGGAAAAGATGAACATTTAGGGAAAGTGCTGCCTGGAATAAGGACCAAGAACAGGTCTGAAGAAGTGGTGGAGATGAGATATCAAGTAAATCTAGGGAGAGAATTCTGAAAAAGATGCTGTAAGTTTTCAAAGATAACACAAGGTGATGTGTGTCAACAACCCATGTGTTGCTGAACTGGAGATGAAGTTTACACACATACAGCCGTTTTGAAATTAGAGTTATACTGGTCACCAGTAATGATGAAAAATATTCATAACAGCACTTAAAATCATTAGGGGACACAGTAACTTAGAAACCTGCAAAGATGACACCACGATTAGAAAGAGAGGTGATAGAAACTGTGGTATAGTGATGAAAAGGGGAGATTTTGGTGACAGGATGTGATGGAACAACTTTAACACCTGTGGGTACGGAGGAAATCATCTCTTTTTCTAAAGCTAAAGTACATCTTCCTCCCCTAAACACATACACACAAAGTTCTTGCCTTTTATAAGACCAAGTATTTATTTTAAGTGATTTCTGACTTGTAAATGTGATAATCTATAATGCTTATTTTCCATCACTAAGAACCAAACATTTAAAAAATGCAGTAACTACAAACTCAAAGAAACAAATTTATTTTTAAAATATAAAAACAGGTGCTCATCATAAACCATTGGATGGGGAATGAATTCTGGTCAACAATTATAATTTAATATTTTGTCAAAGTAATTTGGGAAGAACATTTTCAACATTAATATTCCATTATTTGGCATAATTGGAATGAACAGCCCAGTTTTTCCTGATTAAAACATAACAGCTGTGTTACAAAAAATATATGTATCATTATTCATTCATTTATTCATTTAATTCACAAATACTTCCAAGCACTGTGCTAGACCCTGGGATTATAGTAAACAAAACAAACATGA